>NC_137121.1:5645554-5650554 GCF_949357685.1 Gobio gobio
TAAACGTTTTTTTTTTTTTTGATGAAGAAAAGTTTTGGGTGGGCCAGTTGAATTTTTTGGGTGGGCCACCCATAACGCCGTGCCTGACCCAGACGTATGCTCAAGTGTACGCCCAGTGAGTTTGGTTTTAGTTATTTGGTGCTATGAAAATGTGGTGTAACGTCATGATTGACAGCTGTGCTTGCGATCGAGTTCGGGCTCTGAGTGACGTAATCGTTACTGGGATATTGTGGCCTCATTTTTCAACAGTTGAAAGCTACACTGTGTAACTTTTTTAGTTTATTCTTAGCTAAAAACACTTAGTTCTTTCAAAAATATATGTGCTCATTAATGTATATTTACTTCTTTCAAGTAATAAAGTATTCTCGTAAGTTTATAATATGCTATTGAAAATACATACGGGTGAGGGGTTTGAATGCGGGTCGCCATGTTGCTCCTCCATCTTGAAAGTACATTAGCCAAAGAGGGACATACTCGTAAATTCAAGCTTCGCCTTTGGCGTTTTAACACTCGATGGCACCGTGTCGAATGTGGACGAGGTCGAACTGGAAGCCATGTTAATCTTGGACTAAATCGGCCACCGTAGGAGTTAAAACGAAATCGGAATTGAGAGGAAGAGAAACTAATATTCACTGGATGGTCATATACCTTTTCACCACTAGATGGGGGGAAATATCACACAGTGTAGCTTTAAAGGAAGAGGAGACGCGTTGACCATCTTTTTATAACAATCTGTGGTATTTTGGCTAGCTTTTAAGCTGATCCGCTGATCCGCCGCCTTTGTTTTTTTCTTTTTAAATATACTAAATCTGCTGCAATCTGCTCCTCTTCATCTGACAGCATTACTGCTTAAGTGAACATGTTTTCAAGTACAGACTGATCCAGTGTAACCTCACTAACACAAGGCCCTGATCAGGCACTTGAACAATACTGAGGTCTCTCTCTGGCTCTATAAATAGGCGGATGCGTGTGTTTCTGTGGGCGGTGACAGCACGAGAGACAGGTGCCTGAGCTCAGATTACTCTAATGAAAGAGCAGACGCTGTCACTCTTCAGACCGCACACACACACACACACACACTCCCGTCCTCTCAGACCTTTCTCCAGAGGCAGTAGAGATTATAACAGACAATAAACGTCATACTTATTTAAAACTTTTAATGTCTTATTTAAGCAATAAGATACAAGAGACCTTGTGAATATAGTACTTGTACAAATGTACGCAACATGTATGTACATATGCACATTAAATTAGGATTTTGAAGAAATATAAATATCTATGCAAATATAATATTTATTTTATTTAAATTTTTTTAATAAATTATATATATATATATATATATATATATATATATATATATATATATATATATATATATATATATATATATATATATATATATATATATATATATATATATATATATATATATATATATATGAAGTAATTTATATAATAATTTTAGAACATACATATTTTATTTTAGAATTAATTAGTAAAAATGTATTTTATATATATATATATATATATATATATATATATATATATATATATATATATATATATATATATATATATATATATATATATATATAATATATATATAATTTTAGATTTTATATGATTTTTATTAAATATATTATATTTTTTATAAATTTAGTTTGTAAATATTTTTATTTTTATTTTAGAATTAATTTATAATGTTATAATTAACTAATAATATATATATATTTACATACATATTTTATTTTAGAATTATTTTTTAAAAATAAAATATATATTAATATAAATATTTATGTAATTATTATTTTAGATTTTATATTATTATTATTTTTGTTTTACAAATTAATTCTAAAATAACATGTATATATTATTTTGAATTAATTTGTAAAAAAAAAAAAAAAATCTAAAATCTAAAATAATATTTTCATAAATATTTATATTAATATGTATTTAATTTTTTACTTATTTTATTTACTTTATATATATACACATTTATTCATATATATATATATATATATATATTTATGTAAATATAATTTTAGATTTTATATCATTTTTATTAAATATAATTTTTTATAAATTAATTCTAAAATAACGTTTGTAAATATTTCTATTTTTATTTTAGAATTAATTTATACTTTTATAATTAACTAATATATATATATATATATATATATATATATATATATATATATATATATATATATATATATACATATACATACATTCATATTTTATTTTAGAATTATTTTGTAGAAAAAATAAACTATATATTAATATAGATATTTATGTAAATATCATTTTAGATTTTATATTATTTTTATTCATTATTATTTTAATATAAATTAATTCAAAATAACATGTTTGTAAATATTTTGTTTTAGAATTAGTTTAAAAAAAATAGAAATTATATATATAAATTAATATAAATATAATTTTAGATTTTATATTATTTTTATTCATTATTATTTTAATATAAATTAATTCAAAATAACATGTTTGTATATATTTTATTTTAGAATTAGTTTATAAAAAATAGAAATTATATATATAAATATAATTTTAGATTTTATTTTATTTTTATTAATTATTATCTTTTTATAAATTAATTCTAAAATAACATGTTTGTGAATATTTTTATTTTAGAATTAACTTATATATAAATATTTATGTATTTAATATCAATTTTTTTTAATTAATTCTAAAATAACATTTTTGTAAATATTTATATTATTATAATATAATATAATATATATATATATATATATATATTAAATGTTTTATCAATTAATTCAGAAATAAAATACTAATGTAAATGTTTTGCTGTTGTTTATTTATATATATATATATATATATATATATATATATATATATATATATATATATATATATATATATATATATATATATATATATAATATATAAAAATCCCCCTCTCTATATATTATTGTATCTTCTTATATATGAAATATTCATTGAGTGTAATTTTAAGAAATAAAAGGCAAACGTCACTCCAGATATAACTGGCTGATATGGCTATAGCCTTGGCCTGGTGGTAGAGGTGATGCTTTGGGACGTGTCTTACCCAGAACTTGACGAGGAAGAAAGCGTTAGGCGGCCCCTTCTCGAACAGCTCCTTCAGCCCTCCTTTCTTCTCCGGGAATTTGTCATAAATCTGCCGTATATCCACGGCCTCAAGGTACGGATCGCTATACGTGGGGTTGGACTGTCCGATGTGTACGAACAGGTGTTTGTTGACCTGTAGAGCACACGTCTCTGTCAGCATAGGCCGGTTTGGTCCATATCATCATCATCATCATCATCCTCAGTGTTGATATGAGGCACTCACAGTCTCTGCGTCCTGAGGCTGCTCCAGGAAAGCGGAGAACTCCAGCATCCGCAGTCTGGAGCTGGAGATACTGCGGCCCTGCCAGGGCGGAGCGCTGGGGGACATCGACAGACCCGTCACGCTTTCATACCCTGAGGGAGAGAAGAGGAACACATCGTGACGTGTGTGTGTGTGTGTGTGTGGACATCGTCTTATTGTAGGTGTAGTTGTTAATGGGACTGACCTGTTATAGACGGAGGGCCGGAGACTTGCAATGCAAAGTTCTGCTGGGAAAACGGCTTGATACTGTTCAAAGACAATCAAATATCAGCTTTTATGATGTTTATTAATAAAATAATACACAATATATTTTATATAAAAGATTAATGTATATATATATATATAGCTTTACATAAATAAATTATATAAATATTAAAATAATATAAAATATAATAACATTGTAATATAAATATGTTAAAGATCTATAATATATAAATATGTTACATATAATAAAATAAATTTTTATTGAATATATATTTTAGCTTTATATAAATATATGAATATTATATTATAATTAATAGAATAACATTTTTATTAAAAGATTCATATATACAAACAGATATTATATATAATAAAATATATTTCTTTTATTAGATATATATTTTAGCTTTATATAAATTATATAGTTATAATAAATACATTATATTATAAATTATATTGTTATTATAAATACAATTTCAATCAAATATATTATTTCAAATATTGTATAATTATTATAAAATAAATAATATTTCAATAAAATATTAAAATTATATATATATATATATATATATATATATATATATATATATATATATATATATATATATATATATATATATATATATATATATATATATATATATAATAAAATCCATTTATTTTATTGAAAAACAATATAATGCTTTATATAAATATATTTATAATATATAATATAAATAATATTATAATAAATAAAAAAATTATATTCCATAATTTAAAAATAAAATATAATTTATATACACACACACAGACACATACATATATATATATATATATATAATAAAATTAATTAAAAAATATATAATTACAAATTATTATAAAATAAATAATATTTTAATTAAATATTTATTTTTTATTTTATTTATTTTTATATCTTATATAATAAAATCCATTTATTTTATTTAAAAAAATATATAATGCTTTATAGGAATATATTTATAATATATAATATAAATAATATTATAAATAAAAAAATCTAAAAGATAAAAATTGAACAAATTTTATAATATAAAAATATATAAAAATATGCATTAATTCTACAAAAAAATCTATATTTCCATAACATTAAATATACATATATACACACACAAACACATTATATATGTATTATATATAATAAAATCCATTTATTTTATTTAAAAAAAATCTATAATGCTTTATATTAATATATGTATAATATAATATAAATAAAAAAATTTCTAAAGGATAAGATTTTTCAAAAAATATTCTATAATTCTATAAATAATCTATAATTCCATAATATAAAGATAAAATATACAATATACATACATACAGTAGTGGGTTAAATAATGACAAAACTTGTAATCGAGTCAACGTTTTTATTTAGCCTCAGTTTAACCCCTGTGCC
>NC_137121.1:5655554-5670554 GCF_949357685.1 Gobio gobio
AAGTGCTGCCGCGTGACGTCAGACTTAACAACCGGATATGATTCAGTGATTTCCTTAATTTTCCGTTTAGTAAACAAGGCGGTATATTTGTACTTAAAGCTGCACTATGTAACTTTTCCGTCCGCTAGAGGTCGCCTGTTCAAAACAAAGGCGTAGTTTGATGACGGCACGTTTGAGGGCAGAATCTTGGGACATGTGGTCTTCACCTCACAGCAGAGGTGGACAGTAACTAAGTACATTTACTTGAGTACTGTACTTAAGTACACTTTTTGAGTATCTGTACTTTACTGAAGTATTATTTTTTAGGGAAACTTTTACTTTTACTTCACTACATTTGAAAGACAAATATCGTACTTTTTACTCCACTACATTTCTATCAAGGTCCTCAAAGTCGAAAGTCGTTTCTTTAGCAGCTTTGCAAGTCAGTGGATGAATTTTTTGTATTTTTTTTGCAGACAGCCTATAAGTAATCACTTTTGTAGGGTCATCATTTCCCCAAAATTTTTGAACACTGATCAGTTTATAGCAAAATGGAGGAAGACGGTTCCTCGGCACAGTGTGTGCACCCATGGCCATATTAGAAAGTAAGTTTCAGTTTTCTGAAAAGATTAAAGATTAGTTTCATTGGCATACACTTGATGAATGTCTCATAAAATGTTAAAAATCGTAAATGTCTGGGAGAAAGAGAAGCATAGACATATGGATGATAAAAGAAAGCTCTATTCAGTACTCATGCTCTGGCATCTCAGAGGCACAAAAAAACAGACTGAACTGAGCTCTTTCGTGTTTTTTTCGCACTTAAACAGACCAATACACACAAAATGTCAAAATTTTCATTTTGGAAAGTATTCACGTAAACAAAGTTGATTATGTCATAAGTGAACGTAAACAGTTGGGGGAATATCGGATGTGTATCAGTGTATAGGATTTGTGCATTCTGCCTTAAAGTGACAGCAGCTTTGTAACTTTTATACAAGTATTTAAAAGAGTTCAAGATAGTCGTATGCTAGCATGTCGGATAGAGCAGCACTGACTGGCTTAAACCACCATGATGACTATAGCGTGCATTCATACAACAATGCAACGATAATAAAATAATGCATTGACATAAATAAGGAAATTTACTTTTGATACTTAAGTACTTTTATAAACAAGTACTTCTGTACTTTTACTTAAGTAAAAATAGTTTTTTACAACTTTCACTTGTAACGGAGTAATATTTGACCAGTAGTACTTTTACTTTTACTTGAGTAATGGAGTTGTGTACTTTGTCCACCTCTGCCTCACAGCCGGTGGGAAAGAATCGGGATAGGACTCGGGCAGAAATCATGTTGATGGACGTGATTATTAACGTTACTGTAGTGAAGCAGAGCATGAGCGAGTGTTGTGGAGCTGAGGAACCGCTGGAGCGATTGTTAATGAGATGAACACAACACACGCCTCGCGAGCAGCAGGACTTTTATCATGACACAGTTGCCGGCGGGACTTTTATTATGACACAGTCTGGACTTTTATTATGACACAGTTGCCGGCAGGACTGTTATTTTGACACAGTCACCGGCGGGACATTTATTTTGACACAGTCACCGGCGGGACATTTATTTTGACACAGTCACCGGCGGGACATTTATTTTGACACAGTCGCCGGCGGGACATTTATTTTGACACAGTCACCGGCGGGACATTTATTTTGACACAGTCGCCGGCGGGACATTTATTTTGACACAGTCGCCGGTGCCAGCTCCGCTTTTCCGGTCATGAGTGTGAGGTAACGCAGCTCTGATGATCATATTAGACACATCTGAGTGTGTTAATGATGTTGTGACGTTACTCTGTGTGTTCTCTCAGCGGCTGCTATGACACTTGTTCACACTGCAGTGAGAGTAAAGCGTTTCTGCAAAATAAAACCAGAAACCGAGAGTAACGCAGATAAGATGGTTGGGTAAAATAGCAATTTCTCACGATTTACAAATAGTTGGAAACATCTGGGATATTGTAAGTGCTCAACTGAACAAAATATATAACACTGGCCTAGTGGTTTTTGGATATTTTACTGCAAAAAAATGTACATAGTGCACCTTTAATGTAAATGGCATCTATTCCAGTAAATATTTTCTGAGGGAGGACCCACCCACATTTTTTGTTGTTGCTTCCAACGCCCTTATAGGCCTATACACACATATATACTATTTTTAAAGAAACTTTTGTAAGATGCGATTTATCTATAATATAGCATAGGGACTTATGCCACTAAAATGAATTATTCTGGAATTCTCCATATATCAGAAGAGTGAGATTATTCAGTCCACTCTTCTGCTTTTCATGAGTTCCTCAACACTTCTGATAAAACACACAGAGGTCACAGTCGTCCACGGCCGGCTCAAGCAACTGCTGTGTCCTTGAAGCATGACTAGCCTAGCATTCTTCAGCCCTGAACTGGCAAACCCTGCCGGCTGAAATATGGGCATGTGTGTGTCCGTCACAGTTCTCAGTTACAGAAACGCATTTAAAAGGGCTGTCAGTGTGTGAGCCGTGTGACCAGTACCGCTCTCGGACAGCTGGGCCAAAATGGCCGCCGGCCAAACTATGCCATATGATGAAAGACAAGAGCGCGAGGAGAAGACTCGACATTACCAGCCGCGCGCTAAGCGCTTATATAGCCAGAGGTCACACGTTTTATGAAAATTAGTGACTTGCTGAAACTGATTAATGGCGGAGTGTATGATATTGCCTGCAATTATACTTGTATCTGAATCATGTGTAGGCTATATTCACTCATTGCACAGAATCTGAGCCGCTCTTCACATCATTATCAAATGCTTTGGATGTAAAGCGATAATGGGGCTAATTTGCGAACAGGTGATCAGCATTAGAGATCATTAGATACCTTGAGTTTCACCTGAATTTCCCGAGCCTTCCGTCGCGCCAACACCTGAATGTGACTGGAGACCTGCGGGAAGCACAGAGGGTTTAAGTAACTTTGCAACTACATGTCAACTTATTCTGCTAACCCAAACCTAACAGTCTACTAATACTCTAATGAGAGTTGGTTGGCATGTAGTTACTTAAAGTCACTTATAGTTAGTGGAATGTTTGGTGGATAAGCAAAAATAAAGTCTTTCAAAAGCCTTTCAAAATGAACCAATGCACAGTAGGTCTTAATGTATACAATGCTTAGCATATTTACATGGTACACATGTACCTACTTTAAATAATACCATGGTATTACCATTTATGCATGTTAAAAAAACGTTGAAAAAAAAACAAATTGAACAAATTGAACTCATGTTGAGGTAACACAACCCTAAACAAACTCAAATGCAGGTCAAGTCTAACGCTTTATTCAATTCAGATTTTCAAAGCAGCTCCACAGTAATAAACATTGGGAGAAAAAAACAGTGTACATTCTTTAAACGTCTTCAATTATGAAATTAATTCAATTTCAGTTGCTTGACAGAAGACAATACTGCCATTATTCAGCTGGATAGTTCAATGTTGATTCATTTCAGCTCAATAAAATAAGCCAACGTGCCTACTTGAACAACTATGGAGGCCTAAAGGGACATGGTGATGGAAAAAATATATTTTAATGCTTTTGCATTCGCAAGCAAAACTTTGCGTTCCCCTAGAAACTTTGTGTTTGCATTTCTCAGGAGAACGCAAAAGCAATGACATAGAATTTGTCCTCCCATCTCCTTCTTTATTCTTTTTCCATGTCCCTTTATAGGCTCAATGAACAACCTGTTACTGTACAATTTTGGCAAAAAAAAGGGTCTAATAGTGCATTCAGCTTAACTCGAAAAAACTCAAAATCTAAATTATGAGTGGTGAAACTCTGATGCAATGGATACAGCAATGAATGAACTAATGATATTTTTCATTTACAATAATAGCTGCATGTACAAAATATATGTATTTTGCACCTTCATACATGCAATAAAAACATAAAAAAGCAAAACACACCTAATGCACATTCTTTATTCATCATTTTGTAGAAGTAGAGTTAAAAAAAAAAAATCTTGCTGTATTTTTTTGTAGAAAATGAGCATTGGCATCTTTTTCAGACCGATGTGATTCATAATCACAACTTCCCAAAGTTCCCAGGAGGATTTTAATGCATCATAAATACATAACGAAGGTGCAGCAGGAATAAGATTTATATTCGGCAAAAGAAAACAAATAAATTTAAATAAATAAAATAATAAAATTAAATTAAAACGAAAAAAAATATATATATATATATATATAATAAAATGAAAATAAAATCAACAAAAAATAAATACAAAATAAAATAAATAGATAAATAAATAAATAAATAAGATGTAAATAAAAATTTAATAAAATAAAAATAAAATAAAATAAACATAAAAATTAATAAATAAAAAATACAATTTAAATAAAAATTTTTTTTTAATTAAATAAAAATTAAATAAATTAAAAAAATAAAAATAATAAATAAATAAAATGTAAATAAAAATTAAATAAAATAAATATAAAAGTAAATTAAAAATTAAATAAAATAAATAAATACAATTTAAATAAAAAATAAAAAATAAATTAAATTAAAATTAAATTAAATATACAATTAAATAAAATAAACATTAAAAAATAAAATAATAAATAAATAAAAAATACAATTTAAATAAAAAACTAAAAATGTTTAATTAAATTCAAATTAAATAGTAATAAAAATAAATAACATTGAAATAAAATAAAAAATGTAAGTAAATAAACATTAAAAAACAAATAAATAAAAAAAAGTAATTTTAACCGATTATTGAAATCATGAAGCACGCATGGAAAACTTGACCAAAACCTCCTCATGAAGAGCTAATCCTGTTCTAGATCTTACGACTGTTTGTGAATGACTGACTTCTGTCAGTTTCTGTCAATTCCCAGGTGAAATCTGTCGAGTTATGTCAGCGATTGCTTTGACCTTCGATGTGCGATTCTCCACTTAAGAGGTGCGATTCTAGTTTCTCTTCTTGTTTTGAGTTATAACGTTTCCTCTCGGGCCCCCGGCTCACCTCGACTCTCTCAGAGGGCTTAAGACTCAGTATGTGACCAGGCCTGAGTGACATCATGCCATATCGAATGGCGGCGGGAACGCTATCGGACTCCAAACCGTGTGATGTGGCCCCGATCGTAGCGGGCCGACCTGGAGGGCAGCAGTTGTTTGCGGGTCTAACGAGCAGCACTGAGAGAGAGGTGCTGAAGACACACACCGATATCCGATCCGCCTGCCATAAATCACACCGCCCAAGTCCATTTCAGCATGGAGGCCCTCGGGGGCCAAACATTTACACTCAGTGAAAGTCTGTTTGGGAGTTTAACAGGACAATCCCATCTCTAAATCCCAGTCTGACATTTGCTGGACTTCCTGTTGCTGTTAATGTGCGACATGGCAGTCAAATAAAAGTAATTAACCAATCGAATCCTTTTCCAGTAGGGAAAGCTCGGCACTTTAGAGTTGCCATCACAGATTTATATACAAATGCACTGCAGAAATATAAGTATCCTATGAAAATATCTAAGTTTCATTTCAGGTTTATGCTTAAAACAAGAAAAAACTTTGCCAGTTAAAGTTAGACCTTATTTTAAAGGTTGTTTTCGATATTTTACTTTACCTGTTTCCTGGTCCGTGTCTTTCCTGTTCGAAGCTTGATGTACCGGGCTATTAGCTCGTTCCGTCCTGAAAAAAAGAACGAGAAAAGAAGTTTAGAGTTAACATAAAATTGTACTTCAGTAATGTGAAGTATTTCTCAGAGAATCACTGAACCAGGTTCTTTAACTGAATGTGCCGTGATGAATCATTCACTATAAGACACTCACACACACACTCACACACGCACGCACGCACGCACGCACACACACACGTTGGGTTTTCATGTTTTATGGGGACTTTCCATAAGCGTAATGGTTTTTATACCATACATACTGTATATTCTATCCCCTTACACTGCCCCTGCCCCTAAACCTACCCATCACACACACACACACACACACACACACACACACACACACACACACACACACACACACACACACACACACACACACACACACACACACACACACACACACACACACACACACACACACACACACACACACACACACACACACACACACACACACACACACACACACACACACACACACACACACACACACACACACACACACACACACACACACACACACACACACACACACACACACACACACACACACACTGCCCCTAAACCTACCCATCACACACAAACACACACACACACTCACACACACTGCCCCTGCCCCTAAACCTACCCATCACATACACACACACACACACACACACACACACACACACACACACACACACACACACACACACACACACACACACACACACACACACACACACACACACACACACACACACACACACACACACACACACACACACACACACACACACACACACACACACACACACACACACACACACACTGCCCCTGCCCCTAAACCTACCCATCACAGGAGACATTCTGCATTTTTACATTGTCAAAAAACATCACTTAGTCTGATTTATAAGATGTTTTCCTCATGGGGACCTAAAAATGTCCCCACAAGGATGAGGATTTCGGATATTGCCATCTTTGTGGGGACATTTTGTCCCCATAATGTAGGGATTACCAGTCCACCCACCCCCACCCACCCCCACCCACCCCCACACACACACACACACACACACACACACACACACACACACACACACACACACACACACACACACACACACACACACACAAATAAATAAATACATTTCCATGCATGCTTCCTGAATTTGATAACAAAATTGGTTACATTTTTTATTTAAATGTTGTTTAATATTATTTTAATTATTGTTATTTTTTTATACAGCAATATAAAGTATAATATACATCGATCAGGCATAACATTGTGAAGAACACTGATGAACTCTTCATCACGGCTGTTAGTGGGTGGGATATATATTAGGCAGCAAGTGGATGTGCTGAACGAACAAGTCCGATCCACGGAGGCCCCACCTCGCAACTTACAGGACTTAAAGGATCTGCTGCTAACATCTTGGTGCCAGATACCACAGCACAGCTTCAGGGGTCTAGTGGAGTCCATGCCTCGACGGATCAGCAAAAGGGGGACTAACACAATATCAGGTCATAATGTTATACCCGATCGCACATTATACATTAAATAAATAACAAAAAATGACAAATATTCTACTTTTGTTAATATGAGTGGCTCGAGTGAGCGAATTGATCCGACTCTTGACAAGATCTCAACATAATTGCATTGGTACATGTGAAAGAACACAGTGATGCAAAATCACATGTTCATCTTTTTTCGAGGTGATGCTTTTACGGGTCACGCTGGATGAGAACGTATAGGCACAGTCTCAACACACACTACGAGAAGCAGCAGCTGGTCTGTGTGTCAATGTTTATAGAATATGCCTTTACGCCTCCCATAAATCTCAGCGCTCATCCGTCCCGCAGGACTCCGGTTACTAGTACTACAATATACAAGGGTACAGAACCCATCAAATGTGTAAAACGTCAGAGAAATGATCTCGTGTTTTTAACTTCAAGAGACTCTTTAACTTTCTCAAAGTTTCGTGTGAGACCTCACTTTCAGCAACAAGTTGGTCTTCTATGATGTTGTTTACAGCAAAGTTGACAAAAAGCAACTCCCTAGCAACCACCCAGAACTCCCTAGCAACTGGATAGTTGCATCTAGAACACCCTGCCACATATCAATGCACTAAAACCCACTAAAAACACAATTGCACCAACATGACAACGACCTCATATTTACTTCGGCAAATGCAAAAATGCAAATTTTGTTTGTTGAAATAACTTGACGTGATTTAATGCACCACTTCCGAATCTTCAGCGCTACGACAAAACTTCCCATGTCTAAATGGGATATGACAAAAACACAAACACAGCAAAGGTTGTCCTCACAGGCAAAAACAGCAAACAACACGTCAAGTGTCGTCCGACTCTTCATCTGGTTCTTTTTAGTGAATTCAAAACATATGCAATATCTCTGATTTGTGAACTAATGAGTCTTATTAGGGATGCACAATATAAATCGCCACCATAACGGTATCGGCCGATGTATGTTAATTTTAATGTTACCGTTATCGTCTGATTAGAAAAATTGGCCGATGTATTAAAGCCGATAAATAATGAATTATTTCATTACAACAATTGATTCTTCAGACCCGGTTCTTTTTAGTGAATCAAAAACATACAGAGGGTCTAGTCCGAGTCACGAACAATTGACTCTTCGACCCGGTTCTTTTTAATGAATCACGAACAATTGACTCTTCGACCTGGTTCTTTTTAGTGAATCATGAATGATTGACTCTACGATTGATCCTTTTGACCCGGTTCTTTTTAGTGAATCACTCTACGATTGACTCTTTGGACCCGGTTCTTTTTTAGTGAATCATGAATGATTGACTCTACGATTGACTCTTTGGACCCGGTTCTTTTTAGTGAATCATAAATGATTGACTCTACGATTGATCCTTTTGACCCGGTTCTTTTTAGTGAATCATGAATTATTGACTCTACGATTGACTCTTTGGACCCGGTTCTTTTTTAGTGAATCATGAATGATTGACTCTACGATTGACTCTTTGGACCTGGTTCTTTTTAGTGAATCATGAATGATTGACTCTACATTCACTCTTCGGACCCGGTTCTTTTAGTGAATCCCGAATGATTGACTCTTCAGATCCGGATCTTTTACTGAATCATGAACGACTGACTCTGCAGACCCGGTTCATTTTAGCGAATCACGAACGATTGACTCTTCGCACCCGGTTCATTTTAGTGAATCAAAAATATACTTGTGTAGTCTGAGTCACGAACAATGTAGTTAAAGATACACATATACAAACGTTTTTTTTTTGTAGTAAAAGAATATTCCTAAATATAACAGAACAGAAACTAAGCACACTGAAATAAAAAAAATTGAGTTGAGTTATGTATTAGGTCCATGTGAGGGGTCATTGTGTTCACAGGGGCGGAGCTACAGAGAAGTCAATCATAGCAACTCCACTAGAGAGAAAACAGTCACCTGAACCCTTCACACACACACACACACACACACACACACACACACACACACACACACACACACACACACACACACACACACACACACACACACACACACACACACACACACACACACACACACACACACACACACAAACACACACACACACTGTCCACCGTGAGGGTCCGAAACAAAGTTCATGTCACGCAAAAGTACAGCAGCTCCCACAACGACCTCATAAATCCATAACCTCCCACTCAACCTCTCTCTCTCTCTCTCTCTCTCTCTCTCTCTTTCTCTTTCTCCTCCTCCTCCTCCTCTTCACATTCCAGTCATTCCTGATCTGTGAGTCCTTCAGCGTCTGCCCAGCTCCAATAAACAAATAACACACACAAGCACATTATTACAGGACTTGTGCACACTAGACAAACCTGACGGAAACCATCAAATCTCACGCTTTAAATAAAGGCTCCAAAAGGGAGTTTTCACTGTGAGGCCACCATGTGGTTCCCCAATAGGGATGAGCGATATGGACTTAAAAATGTATCCCGATATTTTCTAGTATTTATTGTGATAACGATATCAATGACGATAAATGTAGTATCATTCCCCATGTTTTTGGATACAAGTGAGAGCTGCATGCAGACTCAGAAAAACAAACAATGATCTAAAGTAAAACATACATGTCATCAAATAGGCTCCTATAATACATAAAATTAAATATGTATTATATGTATGTATATATATATATATATATATATATATATATATATATATATATATATATATATATATATATATATATATATATATATATATATATATATATATATATATATATATATATATATATAAATTCGGACACACTTTATATTAGGTGGCCTTAACTACTATGTACTAACATTTAAATTAATAATTTGATACAATGCACCTATTGTGTACATGTACATGTTTTTACATTGTACTTACATTTTAAAAATGACCTGCATGTAATTACATCTGTAATTAATTTCTGTAGTTACAGTTATAATTACACAGTTGACACTTCCCTTACACCTAACCCTACCCTTAAACTAACCCACACCACCACACCTGTCCCTAACTTTACCTGTATCCCACCTCAATATCAGCAAAGGGGTTTGCAAAACAATATGAACACAATAAGTACATTGTACTTATTATTTTATGTAAGTACATAGTAGTTAAGGCCACCTAATATAAAGTGGGACCATAAATTCCACAGCAGCCTTTCAGAAATGGAAAAGTTGCAGCTATAATTGTCTTCTGTAAAAAGTGCAGGTAATGTTTAAATAGTGAAACTGTGCTGAAAAACATCACACAATACAAACAATAATAATTCAAATCAATGACAAGTTTTAAATGTAAACCGATTCTGTATTTATTCATACACTAAAAATAGCAGAAACAGCAAAAGTAATAATCCCCAAAAGGTCTTCATATTACTAAAAAGTTGAAAATAATGATTTAATGATAGAACTTCAGTAATTTGACTTAATAATACCACAAATTCTTCTACTAATAAAAATAAACTGCACTAAGGAATAATGAGCTTCTGGGTTCATGAATATTAATCACGTTGTCAGCGCTCATTCAAACTGATTTGCTGAAATCAAAACAGGCGCAGTAATAGGTGCACGCCAGCCAATGAGGTTCCCGTTTGTGCATTCGTTTCTTCCTGTTCATGAACGGCTGAATAAATCCGAATAAACGCCATTATTTTACAGGAAAATACAACAAAGAACCTTTTGTCCAATGTAAAGGTTCTGTAGATGTTAAATAGAAACAGAGAAGCTTTATTTACTCTCAGCAAATGGACACTGTTGGTGAAGTCTCCTGCTTCTCAGATGTTTCTCCTGAAAAAAGTCCCTCTCATTGCCTCATTCTGCAGCGTCAGTTTCTCGAACATCTGGCAGCGGCAGACAGAGAGCGGGCACATCTGTGCGGCAGACGGTCTCCTGAGGGTCAGCGGAGGGCACACTTAGGGTTCACCAATGTGTGTTCAGAGCGAGATTTCACTGCGGGATCTCAAAGAGAGGACATGAGGAGCCAGGAAACTCACAGAGAGACTGACATTCTGCAGATGTATGTAAATAAAAGACTAAATAAAATAAAAGAATATATAAAACATATAGTTAAAAAATACATTTAATCTTTCTCTCTCTACATATATGTATAAACTGATAACAGTCTTCGGTCAAAAATGTTTACGTTTTTGCTGAATCGAAATGGGATGGCATGACTTTTGTCACATATGTGAACCATAGACCCTAAAAAAATATGGACGACGGAAATTCATTGACTTCCGCTGACCAGAGTTGAAGCTTTCGGAGGCTGCACACGACGCTGACATCTTGGGACCGGAGTCAGTCGAGAGCAGGAAGTAGAGCCGCGATATCAAACGCCCGCCCACACTCTCGCAGATGCAGAACAATTCATTATGTTGGTGTGAGATAAACAGTTATGGAAATGTAGAAATTAAAGCTAAAGCTCCAATCTCCTCCCGAAAAGTCAGTTAGTGCCTCAGTGACAACTTCACTCAGAGAAGCCGTCAATCTCAGCTGTCAATCATGACGTCACACCCCCGTTTTTATAGCATCAAATAACTCAAACTAAACTTATTTAAAGAACGAACACTTGAAATGAAATCAGCGTGATCAAAACTGCCTACAATGATAGAAACCAACTTTGGGTAAAAATTATTTGATGTGTAATTTAATTGTTTAGTGTGTCTCGCATCCATTCTAATACATGGAGAGGTGGGGTTTATGAGCTATACTGGGACCGGCCACCAGGGGGCGATCGAGACGCGGAGGCTTCAGTTTCTGAGAGGAGTGCTGCAGGCTTCATGTGAACACACAAAAAGATCATGATTCAGATTTGTTAAAGCTGCACTATGTAAAAAAATTTCAGTAAAATATCCAAAAACCACTAGGCCAGTGTTATATATTTTGTTCAGTTGAGCACTTACAATATCCCAAATGTTTCCAACTATTTGTAAATCGTGAGAAATTGCTATTTTAACCGAGGATCCGGGACGTGTGAGGGCGTCGCCTGTCGATGACATCATATCTGCGTTACTTTCGGTTTCTGGTTTTATTTTGCAGAAACGCTTTACTTTCACTGTAGTGTGAACAAGTGTCATAGCAGCCGCTGAGAGAACACACAGAGTAACGGATGTGTCAGATGTGTCTAATATGATCATCAGAGCTGCATTACCTCACACTCATGACCAGAGGAGCGGAAGTGGCGCCGGCGACTGTGTCATAATAAAAGTCCCGCCGGCGACTGTGTCATAATAAAAGTCCCGCTGCTCGCGAGGCGTGTGTTGTGTTCATCTTATTAACAATCGCTCCAGCGGTTCCTCAGCTCCACAACACTCGCTCCTGCTCTGCTTCACTACAGTAACGTTAATAATAACATCCATCAACATGATTTCTGCCCGAGTCCTATCCCGATTCTTTCCCACCGGCTGTGAGGTGAAGACCACATGTCCCAAGATTCTGCGCTCAAACGTGCCGTCATCAAACTACGCCTTTGTTTTGAACAGGCAACCTCTAGCGGACGGACAAGTTACATAGTGCAGCTTTAAAGGTTCGGGGAAAAAAATTACACTCCTTTGTGCTCAGAAATGACAGACATAGTAAATGAACGGGAAATGGACTAACCCAGCAATTGGGTTGTTTTAACCCAGCGGTTGGGTTAAATGTTTGCTTAAAACAACCAAATTGCTGGTTTAGTCCATTTTCAACCCAACTTGGGTTATTTTTAACCCAGCATTTTTTAGAGTGTAGGTTTAACGTTACATTATCAGCTCGAGAAATACGCTAATTTGACTAGAAACCCAAGTTGGGTTGAAAATGGACAAGCCCAGAAATTGGGTTGTTTTAACCCAGCGGTTGGGTTGTTTTAAGCAAACATGTAACCCAACTGCTGGGTTAAAACGACCCATTCACACCCAATTGCTGGTTCAACCCAACTTGGGTTATTTTTAACCCAGCATTTATTAGAGTGCAGTGAATGGGTTGTTTTAACCCAGCAATTGGGTCGTTTTAACCCAGTGGTTGGGTTAAATGTTTGCTTAAAACAACCCAATTGCTGGGTTAGTCCATTTTCAACTCAACTTGGGTTGTTTTTAACCCAGCAATCTTTAGAGTGTAGGTTTAACATTACATTATCAGCTCGAGAAATACGCTAATTTGACAGTGAATGGGTCTTTTTAACCCAGCGGTTGGGTTAAATGTTGGGTTAAATGTTTGCTTAAAACAACCCAATTGCTGGGTTAGTCCATTTTCAACCCAACTTGTGTTATTTTTTACCCAGCATTTTTTAGAGTGTAGGTTTAACATTACATTATCAGCTCGAGAAATACGCTAATTTGACTAGAAACCCAAGCTGGGTTGAAAATGGACAAGCCCAGAAATTGGGTTGTTTTAACCCAGCGGTTGGGTTGTTTTAAGCAAACATTTAACCCAACTGCTGGGTTAAAACGACCCATTCACACCCAATTGCTGGGTTAGTCCATGTTCAACCCAACTTGGGTTGTTTTTAACCCAGCATTTTTTAGAGTGCAGTGAATGGGTTGTTTTAACCCAGCAATTGGGTTGTTTTAACCCAGTGAATGGGTCATTTTAACCCAGCGGTTGGGTTAAATGTTTGCTTAAAACAACCCAATTGCTGGGTTAGTCCATTTTCAACTCAACCTGGGTTGTTTTTAACCCAGCATTTTTTAGAGTGTGTGTGTTCCCGGGGGCGGGGTTTATGTAAATGTAAGGGTTAGTGATGTCACTAACCCGTGAATAAGCTCATTGTAGTCCCTACCAGCCGTTTGTTGTAGTCCTTAAAAAGCGATTTCTTTAAAAGCAAATATCTCCCTTTGCTTTGAACTTTGAGCGTCGTAACTTTGCAGATGCTCAAGCAGCAACATTACACACTCACTAAAGTTTAAAAAGTGAAATCAACCACCCCTTTAAGAGTGAAAGCCGAGTTGGCCGGTGTGAGAAACACCCGAGTGTCCCGCACTGATGACCTCTGAGGGGCCGCGACCCCACAGTGACCTTAGCAAAACAAAGAGAGGGAGTGATCTTCAGCAGACCAGCACAACACACACTGACTCATTAGAGCACTCGCAGACCTCAGACATAAACCAAACTCTAACGTGCCTGTGAAAAATCAAGCCTGTGTGAGGGACGGGTGGCTTTTTCCATCCGTTTGACACGAGGCAGCTAATGAACGTCTCAATACACACACACACTCCTGCACCGTAGACACGAATAACTGGGCAAAACTCAACAAAAAAAAAAAAGTTGATTTATTTAAACGCTGACTTCGCATCCTCACGAACACACGACTTCAAATGCACAAATGTTGTCTACATGTGAGACTCCCACAGCTGGGATTTCTCATTCCTCCACAAAAGTGTCCATTAAACGACAAGTCCTGCTTTTTTTAAACAACTTCTGAACAGGTGGAGAAGTGCTCCATTATGCGACGGGATGCTTGGGAGCCATTAAACCATGGCAAATGTATTTCCTTTCAGCGGCTGTGTGTAATTTTACGGGTCGGGCGAGTGAATGCATTACGGTACAGTGGCGACCAAAGCCAAGAAATGTTTTCTTTGGCAAAGCCTGTTGAGTTTTCAGCCGGCACACCAAAAACCAAACAAGCTGGATAATAACTCTGATGTGTAACAGCCAGCGAGTGTCCGTGCAAATACGCCACAAACACCAATATAGAAGAAGGGATTTTATAAAACCTCTGGAAAAGGGTCACGAGTGCATTGTGGGAATTCTCGTCATTCTTTCCCCGCTCCGCGCTGTAGATTGTCGCTATTTGCGTGATTATCTGAAATTGCTGGGGCCAAATGCAGCCATGAAAGAAGCTCTA
>NC_137121.1:5675554-5678054 GCF_949357685.1 Gobio gobio
TAAATTGAGACCTTCCATCTGACCATGTCTCAAGTCTCTAGGCTTTACGGTTTGCACGATCAGTTTTACGGCAGAAGAATAATAACAAAAATCCCTAGAATAGGGTTTCAACACTTCATCCCCCCTTGAAAAAACCCACACAAATTGTTATTACATCATCCAGATTGGCCAGTGCTATTGCAGATGTTGCTATATTACACGACAGGGGTCCAGTCGGGTATGAGACGACCCCCAGTCATCAGCATTCATTCAACTCACTAGCGGTTGCGTTGTTTTAGCTGTTTTCATGTTTTTTTCCTGTTTTAGCGCCACCAAGTGGCCAAGCTCCGTGATTTCTTTACTGTGACCTCAGATTGAGCTCATACACACGTGTACCAAATTTGGTGAAAATGTTTCATTCTGTTCAAGAGTTATAGCCATTTTAGTAAGAGTGTCCTCGTCCACGTCGAACATTTTGACGCCCCTTATCGACCGTGAATCGAAATTTCTATTTTTTTAAAATAATTATTGATATTCTCTCTCCAGAGAATGCTTTGAAAAACCTAGGACTTGTTCGCCAAAGTAGGTTCCGGACAAAATTCAAAATGGCGAAAAAAATGTAATGGTGAAAACTATTTGTTCGTCTTGAGCTATTTCACACTTTTAATCGCTGAAGCGCCCAATTTAAGTAAAAGTGGCCCCGCCCACATCAAACATTTTGTCGCACCTTAGCGACCGTGAATAGAAATTTTTACTTTTAAAAAAAAATATTTATTGATATTCTCTCTCTAGATCAAGACTTGTTCGCAAAAGTAGGTTCTGGACAAAATTAAAAATGGCGAAAATGATTTGTTCGTCTTGAGCTATTTCACACTTTTGATCGCCCCCTATTGGCCAATCGGGGTCATACCTTGTCTATCTCTCCCTAAATTGAGACGTTCCATCTGACCAAGTCTCAAGTCTCTAGGCTTTACGGTTTGGTTTGTACGATCGGTTTTACGGCAGAAGAATAATAACAAAAAGGGTTTCAACACTTCATCCCCCCTTGAAAAAACCCACACAAATTGTTATTACATCATCCAGATTGGCCAGTGCTATTGCAGATGTTGCTATATTACACATCAGAAAGCTCCCCAGACTCCATAATCCCACTTGGAAAAAGCGGCTTGGTTCCGAAATCACATTAGTAGGGGACGCAGAGTGACACCCCAAAATAGCCAGACGGGGCTATTTTAAGAGACCTGATCAGGGGTCAGTCGAAACAAACACACACTTTGCTTTCTGTCATTTCCACTGTATGAGTTAAGAGAGCTCCGTGTAAACCAGGGCTGCAAAACTAGCCTGAAGGAGTTGATTAGCGGGGTCAGGAGTTTAGGGCTGAAGCTGAACTGAGTTTGATCTCAGCGATTAGCATTACACATAGGTATACGTGTTTCTCAAACGTTTCTGGGGAATTCTTGTAATTGTGTTGTTTGTGAGTGTGTGAGCTGCGTGACTCAATCCCCCCGTTGCACTCTGAGCTGGACTTCCTGTGTAAAACACACACTCTCATGTACAGATCAGAGCAAACACCCCTGAAGATCTGAACTAAACTAATGCTCAGTTCATTCATTCATTTCAACACATTTACACACTTACTACAACAACACAACAAACAAACCCTGAATATTTTCTGTGGTATTATAGTATTTATGAATATCTTGATAATTTGAGTCATTTTATGTCCTTTGAAGAAAACATTTTTTTTTTTTTTGAGAAATGTGTCATTGTTTTGTTGTTGTTTTTTTGCCCAATGGGGTCCAATGTTCTTCAAAATCTACTTTTGTGTAAGAAAGTCTTGCAGGTTTGGAATGACAAAAACAAAGTTGAGTAAAAGACATAAAAACCTTTCCAGTTCAAACACACGCACATATACACAAACACACACACACACACACACACGTTTGTTTTTGTGAAATGTGAGGACATTCCATAGGCGTAATGGTTTTTATACCGTACAAACCGTATTTTCTATCCCCTTACACTGCCCCTAAACCTAGCCCTCACAGGAGACTGTGCAGTTCACTTTCTGTGAAAAAAAAACTAATTCTGTGTGATTTATAAGCATTTTGAAAAGTGAGGACATGGGGAACGTCCTCATATTTCACCCTCTTTTTGTAATACCCATGTCATTATACACATTTGTGTCCTGATATTTCACGAAAACATGCCCACACACACACAGACACACAGACACACACACACACACAGAGAGCTAACGACTCACAGAGCATAAAACAAACATAAACACACACACAACCAAATCCACTTTAATCGGGGCTGGAATGTGAAGCTGTGAACCAAAGCACACACACACACACACACACACACACACACACACAGAGACACAATCACACACACACACACACACACACACACACGCATTCTCACACTCACACACACACACACACACACACACACACACACACACACACACACACACACACGCACACGTTTGTTTTTGTGAAATGTGAGGACATTC
>NC_137121.1:5683054-5695554 GCF_949357685.1 Gobio gobio
TAGATGATGGATGGACAGACGGATAGATAGATGGATGGACGGACGGACAGATAGATAGACGGATAGATGGATGGAAAGATAGATAGATGAATGAATGGATGGACGGACGGACAGATAAATAGACAGATAGATGGATGGAGGGACGGACAGATAGATAGACGGATAGATGGATGGATAGATGGATGGACAGACGGACAGATAGACAGACGGATAGATGGATGGAGGGACGGACAGATAGATAGACGGATAGATGGATGGATGGAAAGATAGACTAATGGACGGACGGATGGACGGACGGACCGATAGATAGACGGATAGATGGATGGATAGATAGATAGATGAATGAATGGATGGATGGACGGACAGATAGATAGACGGATAGATGGATGGACAGACGGACAGATAGATAGACGGACAGATAGATGGATGGACAGACGGACAGAGAGATAGACGGATAGATGGATGGATAGATAGATGAATGAATGGATGGATGAATGGACGGACAGATAGATAGACGGATAGATGGATGGACGGATGGATGGATAGACAGACAGACAGAAAGACGGACAGATAGATAGATAGACAGACAGACAGACAGACAGACAGACAGACGGACAGATAGATAGACGGATAGATGGATGGATAGATAGATAGATGAATGAATGAATGGATGGATGGACAGATAGATAGACGGATAGATGGATGGAGGGACGGACAGATAGATAGATGGACAGATAGATAGACGGATAGATGGATGGACAGACGGACAGATAGATAGACGGATAGATGGATGGATAGATAGATGAATGAATGGATGGATGAATGGACGGACAGATTGATAGACGGATAGATGGATGGATGGAAAGATAGATGAATGGACGGACGGATGGACGGACGGACCGATAGATAGACGGATAGATGGATGGATGGAAAGATAGATGAATGGACGGGCGGATGGACGGACGGACCGATAGATAGACGGATAGATAGATAGATAGATAGATAGATAGATAGATAGATAGATAGATAGATAGATAGATAGATAGATAGATAGATAGATAGATAGATAGATAGATAGATAGATAGATAGATAGATAGATAGATAGATAGATAGATAGATAGATAGATAGATAGATAGATAGATGGATAGACAGACAGACAGACAGAAAGACGGACGGACGGACGGACGGACGGACGGACGGACGGACGGACGGACAGACAGATAGATAGATAGATAGATAGATAGATAGATAGATAGACAGACAGACAGACAGACGGACAGATAGATAGACAGACGGACGGATAGATAGACGGATAGATGGATGGACAGATGGATAGACAGAGACAGAAAGACGGACGGATAGATAGATAGATAGATAGATAGATAGATAGATAGATAGATAGATAGATAGATAGATAGATAGATAGATAGATAGATAGACAGACAGACAGACAGACAGACAGACAGACAGACAGACAGACAGACAGACAGACAGACAGACAGACAGACAGACAGACAGACAGACAGATAGACGGACGGACGGACGGACGGACGGACAGATAGATAGATAGATAGATAGACGGACGGACGGATAGATAGACGGATAGATGGATGGACGGATGGATGGATAGACAGACAGACAGAAAGACGGACGGATAGATAGATAGACAGACAGACAGACAGACAGACAGACGGACAGATAGATAGACGGATAGATAGATAGACGATAGATGGATGGACAGACGGACAGATAGATAGACGGATAGATGGATGGATAGATAGATGGATGAATGGATGGACAGATAGATAGACAGATAGATAGATGGATGGATGGAAAGATAGATGAATGGACGGACGAATGGATAGACAGACAGACAGACAGAAAGACGGACGGATAGATAGATAGACAGACGGACGGACGGACGGACGGACGGACGGACGGACGGACGGACGGACAGACAGACAGACAGACAGACAGACAGATAGATAGATAGATAGATAGATAGATAGATAGATAGATAGATAGATAGATAGATAGATAGATAGATAGATAGATAGATAGATAGATAGATAGATAGATAGATAGATAGATAGATAGATAGATAGATAGATAGATAGATAGATAGATGGACGGATGGATAAAAGCTTTTTAAACTCAAAAGGTCTATTAAGTAAAACTTTACACATTAAAATGATCATTTATACGGTTGAAGTAAATTAAAACACATATTTTAGTAGAATAGGCCAAATACTCGCTGCACAATATCATAAATTAATAAACATGGGTTACAATCATTAAAGAATATATATATATATAATGTCAGATTCATATTAAGTGCTATTGCTAACTTAAACCAAAACAATTGATAATAATATTTCCACTGTTATTAAACAGGCAAATTCAATGGAGCAATATATATATATTAATATTATATACATTTTCCACACTTAGCCTGGTTGATATGAAGGAGTAACACCTGCAGATATGTGTTAGTATTTAACAAAAATACAAAACAATATTACTTTCAAGTTTCTACTCGCGATAATGCGCGCAATAATTCCCGCCACACGCGCTCCTGCTGAGCCCCCGCGCGCTTGTGACGCGATTAAAGTTCCTCGGAAAGTTTCCGGCCGTTGCGCAGGAAGTCGAGCAGAAAAAAAGAACGCGGGAATTCGCTACAAAATTCCAACAATTCCTAACATTCCATTGTTACATCACATTTCGTCATCATGTGTCAGAATAACCACGAGCTCGCTGTGAGAGAGGAAGATCTCCACAGCTCTACGAGTTATTTTACTTCACTAAACACTTAGTTTTTCAAAATAATTATGCAAACAAATGTCACTATGAATTACGTACTGTAAATAAATAAATAAAACACTTACCTGTCCGCGGCAACAGTGGGGCAAATGAACTGTTTTGGGGGTAAAATCTGCCTGAGTGACTGGAAGCGCGCGAGGAAGGCTGGAATTTCAGGAATTGGCTGCAGTATAACGTGAGGAGCGGACAGGAGGAGGAGGAGGAGGGAGAGAGGGAGGGAGAGAGGGAGGGAGAGAGGGAGGTGTGAGGGGAGGTCCCCGGGTCGAAAAGGAAAAAGGAGCAGCCTTGGTGTGGAGAGAAAAGGAAATAAGCCTGGATCCAGAGGGATTCACATTGTTCTGGTCAGTGTGAGAAACTGCACTGTCCTAAAAGTCACAGAAAAGTGTCTTTGAAAAAAAGAAAGAAAAAAAAACTCACACTTTCTTTATGTTATATATAATATATAACATATTAAGAAATGTTTCAAATCCTCATATTATAATGATTTCTGAAGGATCGTGTGACACTGAAGACTGGAGGAATGATGCTTTGATCACAGGAATACATTACACTTCACTATATATTCATATAGAAAATAATATTTCACATTAATACTGTTTTTACTGTATTTCTGATGCAATAAATGCAGCCGTGGTGAAAAGAACAAAAATCTTACAGACCCCAAACTTTTGATCAGTTGTGTGTGTGTGTGTGTGTGTGTGTGTGTGTGTGTGTGTGATGGGTAGGTTTAGGGGCAGTGTGTGTGTGTGTGTATGTGTGATGGGTAGGTTTAGGGGCTGTGTGTGTGTGTGTGTGTGTGTGTGTGTGTGTGTGTGTGTGTGTGTGTGTGTGTGTGTGTGTGTGTGTGTGTGTGTGTGTGTGTGTGTGTGTGTGTGTGTGTGTGTGTGATGGGTAGGTTTAGGGGCAGGGGCAGTGTAAGGGGATAGAAAATACGGTTTGTACGGTATAAAAACCATTACGCCTATGGAATGTCCTCACATTTCACAAAAACAAACATGTGTGTGTGTGTGTGTGAATAACTGTTTTGTTACTTTTGGTACTACATGATTTACCTCGGATTACCATGTACACTATAAAAAAAATATTGCTGGTTTAACTTAAAAAAGTAAGTTACTCGACTGCCCTTAAAATGTTGAGTTCGTTGAAATTAAACATTTGAGTTAATACAAAAAAGGAGATTGTTTTAATAAACAGAAACTCAAAATATTATGATATCTGAAGCACATTAATAATCTAAGTTGATTTGACAAATTGTGATAAATCATGAAAATAGTGCTATATATTAATATTAACGGACTACATGTACTTACTATAGGGTTATGGTTTGGTTGAGGGTTAGTTGCATGTAATTATGCACAATTTTCTGTTATTACACATGAAATATATGTAACAAGGACACTGTAAAATAAAGTGTTACCACATTTGTGGCACATGCATAACATATTTTTAAGGGTGAACACACAGTATCATGGTACAAAAATGGTGCTTTCAAATTATTGCCATATTCATATAGCAATTTATTTACATGCTACTCCAGGGAATTATCATTATACAATAAAATGCCCATGGAAATACTGTTTGTTTGGTCGGACAGTGTCCACACTTTTCCTGGTGTTGAGGCAATGTCAACAGCTTGCCTGTGTTTTGAATGGAAAAGATCCGACAGGTTGTGTGTGTTCAACAGGTTCTGGAGCCCTCCACAGGACGCCGACAGAACTGCCCCTGAAACACACTCGCCGTGTCCACAACATAAAGACCCAAAGCAGGGTTTCTGAAGGTACATTTAAGACCTTTTTAAAGGGTTAGTTCACCCAAAAATGAAAATAATGTCATTTATTACACACCCTCATGCCGTTATGTGAGGCTCAGTGAGGCCTCCATAGAGCAAAGCAATTTACAATCTCAAGATTAATGTACTAAAAACAAATTTAAATCAGTTCATGTGAGTACAGTGGTTCAATATTAACATTATAAAGCCACGATAATATTTTTAGTGCGCCAAAAAACACTAAATAACGACTTATATAGTGATAACCGATTTCAAAACAATGCTTCGTGGAGATTATGAATCAGCGAGTCGATTCATGATTCGGATCGCGTGTCAAACCGCTGAAATCACGTGACTTTGGCGATACGAACCACTGAATCGACTCGCTGATTCGATACACTTCGAAGCTTCATGAAGTATTGTTTTGAAATCGGTTATCACTATATAAGTCGTTCTTTAGTTTATTTTGGCGCACCAAAAATATTCTCGTGGCTTTATATTAATAATATTGAACCACTGTACTCACATGGAGTGATTTAAATATGTTTTTAGTACATTAATGGATCTTGAGAGAGGAAATGCCTCACTGAGCATTCAGACTTCAACACAAATATCTTCATTTGCGTTCTGAAGATGAACGGAGGTCTAACGGGTGTGGAACGGCATGAGGGTGAGGAATACATTACATTATTTTCATTTTTGTGTGAAATAACCCTTTAAGACTAATTAAAGAAAATGTAAGGAATAAATTGAAGGGAGCACAACACATCATATTCTCTAAATGTGAATGTCTAAGCACACAAAGAGTTGAATTAGTGACACTTCAAAGTTTGAAAATACAGTTTCCAACAGATCTCGATAACCCTTTAATTCATTTGACAAAAAAAGGCTTAAAGTTTGAGAAGAAATCTTGTGAAATAAGAGATTTTATGATTAAAACAAGAACAAACATCTGCCGATGTGTTCAGAAAAATCAACTTAGTTCAAATGCAAGTCATTTTCATACCCAATTGCAGATATTTGTTCTTGTAAAGGTGCACAATGTAAAAAACAATTCTGTAAAATATCCATAAACCACCAGGACAGTGTTATATATTTTGTTCAGTTGAGTTCAGTTTCCAAATATTTGTAAATCGTGAGAAACTGCTATTTTAACCAAGGAACCGGGACGTGTGACTGTGCGTGCAGCTTTAAGCATAAACTCACTTAATTTTGTTCAATTTCTCAGAAAACGAGACTTAATTTCTTCATTTAGCATGTCAGTAAATGTATCTTGATCTAAAGATGTTTAGATATTTGTGCTGGAAATCAGAAATCCTGAGGAAGAACATCATTTTTTGCACGATCTCCACGAAGAACCTATGAAATCTGCTTTATTTATTGTGTTTTATAGTTTATTCTACTTTGGATTCAATTTGACTGACTTTCGTTCATCTTCGGAACACAAATGAAGATATTTTTTATGAAATGGGAAAGATTTCCGTCCCTCCACTGACCGTCTAAACCAGGGGTTTACAAACTTTATCATGGCAAGGACCCCCAAATATGATGAACCTTTATGAGGGACCCCCTTCCTAAAATCCATCTATATATTTGTATGTATGAAACAACATAGAGATAAATAGTAAGTGTGATATTATAAATACAACATATTGTTTCCAAACTTAAATTGGCTATACTTAATGTTGGATGTATAAACCCGAGGAAGAACATTTTCAATTAGAACTTATTTTTATAAGCAACTTTCACAATAAATGTATGTAAGCAGCTTGTGTACTATAATACTGCCTCTCAACCCCAGTGAGCGAGACAAAGTGGACTATAGTGAGAAAAACTCACTAGAAAGATACAAAGCAAACAATTCTGGAAAGTACGGCAAGAAAGGAGAGACACATTTTGAAATGAAACACTTAGAATGTTCGGTAGGCTTTGTCTTTTTATTCTCTGAAATAGTTTTCCAGTTTGAAAACCCCTGGTCTAAGCAACTACCACTGTGACGCTTCATAAAGTTCATAAAGAGATCATAAAACTGATCCATATGAATCAAGCGGTTTATTCCAGATGTTCTGAAGAGACTCGATCGCTTTATATGATGAAGGAAAGTCTTGCGGGTGTGGAGCGACATTAGGGCGAGTGAATGCATTTTTGGGTGAACTGTCCCTTTAAGATTCGTAAAAATAAATATGCAGATTGTGCACCACCTCAGTGATAAAACCTAAAACTCGTGCATTCGGATGGTGATTTATTCACGGCGGAGGGGAGAGTTTTGTGATCGGGAACGGCGGCTCATGTGGTCCGTGACATGATTGTGCTGTAAATAAAATATCATATGCTTGGTATGATAAGAATAAATGCTGCCGTGATAACGGCCCAATTCAAATGTTTACATGCTTTTCTTCTTTTTCTTTTTTGAGCGGTGATGAAATATATTACTCTTGTAAATACTTGCCAGCATTTAAAGAAATACAAGTCTAGAAATGCATCCAAATGACAGCGAAGCGCAACCGTACGGTGCTCTGCAGGGGTCAAAAAGGATATAAACGGTGAATTTTGAAGTGATATATTCTTGAAAACTCAGAGATGTGGATTCGGACAGCAATTAAATGACCACATGACCTGGTGTTTGTCTAAAGCAGTAACGTTAGATCATTCGGCCGGGGATTTTTACACAGGTGGTGGGAGACGGACGGAAATAAAATCAGTAGGTGCGTTTACATGGAGCACTGTAATCGGTTTAAAAGTCCAATCCGAATAAAAATACTCCATATAAACACCTCAATCGGAATAAAAATGGCCAAACCGAATGAAATTGTAATCGGTTTGAGAGGGGAACCGATCAAACGAAAATTTCCACCATGTAAACGACCTGATCCGATTACTTTGAGTGCACGTCTTTCTGTGACGTGTATATACAGCGCGCGCCTCCTCAACTGAAGAGCTCACACCAGGCTAATGTTGACAAGAGAGGAAAGTTCATTTTTCTGAGGTATTAAACTTTTTATTTCGTAACATGTTATGAACATGATGTTGGAATAATGACACAGACATAGCCTGGCTACAGCATCTCATCTCCAGCGTTTGTCCAGGGCTTCAACTGCGCCTGACAGAATAATTTATTTTTCTGAGGTGATTCTTACACTTTACGACCAATAATAAATAGCTTATATAAAACTGTACAAGTCCTGGTGGCCGTGTTTGAGTTGCCATTTCAACGGGGAACATTCAAGCTGCTCTCTGTTTCTCGTTAGTTAAGTTAGCTATAAAAAATTCAACAACTGCTTCAAATTGGTTAAGTAACATTACCCACAGTCTACTTTAATTACTTTTGTTAATATTTATACCTTTGTGATTATGGGATCTTTCCTTAATCATCTGAAATATATATGTTTTGTAGGCTACTACTAGTAATGATGCTGAGCACGTCTTTAATGCTTCATTCATGTTTCACCGTATATCCTATGTTTTTATTAATAATTTGAGTGCATTTTATTGTTAATTTTGTGTTTTTCAAAATAAATGAATTGAATTCATTTTTGATTCCGCATTCATCATTCACAGCTGTTGAAATAGCCATTGTATAGGACATAAATTAGGTTAAACTACTGCATGTCCGCCCACAGAAAAATAAATAAATATAAAAATTACCAACACAGAACTATTGATCCACGATACGTAACGAATCTGAGGCGGCAGACAAACTGTGTGCGCATGTCACAAAATTATTCCTACTGAAAGTCAGCACATGTAAACACCAGATCGGTTTAGATAACGTCTCATGTAAACAGTCCACCGAATCTTTCAATCGGAATGATTTTAATCGGAATGACAAAAAAGTGCGCATGTAAACGTGGCTACAGACTAGCCCCTGTAAATGATGACAATACCTTCCGACCGCACGAGAAACAGTTACCGGGACTTCAGCAACTCCTTCACCACTAACTGAGCGAGCTGGAAAATCTAACTTTTCCCAAGACACAACATCATGGCCACCAACAGAACTCAGCAAAGATTGTTCTTGCTCCCGCTTTAACTTCTGGCCACAACGGACCGAATGGCTTCGCTCGCATCTTTTCTCCGCCGCCATTACTGAACTACAACTCAAACTAGCGCACAACATCAACGTCATCGTTCTCAGCCACTCCCTCTGTTCGCTGATTGGACCGGTTAAAATTTGTTCGTACACTGAAAAAAATGGTGTGTTGGATTTACATGATTTAATCATGTACATCGGTTCCACATGATTCAATTAAGTTAAACAAACATAATTTGTTCACATAATTTCAACATAATGGAATTAAGTAATTTTTAAGTAACCGAATTGAGTTGTCTCACAATGATTTTAATATGCCTCTCTTACAACAGTGGTGCACACGGGGGCTTGAGACCCTACTTCTTTAATCAAAACACGTTTATTTTTGTTTATTTTTGTTGTCACTTGACTGATCTATAACACAGTACTCAGTAGCTTTCATTATATTTGCCAGCAATAGCACATCATATACATGCTCAGGGCCGGATTAACATAAGGGCTAGGTGGGGCTGAAGCCCCAGGGCCCGAGCACGGAGGGGGCCCGTGATTGGCCGAGAAAATGATTGACAATCGATCGGGAGCACCTAAAGTTTTCCTGTTGGGCCGCTCGCAAAACCACACCACGCCCCCACAAATTAAGCGCTGTTATTTAGGCTACTGGAGTGCTGCGAGTGCATGGGAAAATCAAAAGCCAGGTGAAGAAACGGCGCTACCTGAATAAACCGCACGCGCATCCAGCAGTGGCAGCGCGAGAGCAGCTGGGTCGTCGCTGACAAACTCGTTCGGCGCTTTCGCCGCTCCATTGAAGTCATAACGAGCGCCAGGCAGTCGTTTTATCCATTTGAATTTGATACAAGCTCAACATCATGTGTACAGTAAAGGCTCTGTGGCGAAATTGGCTGAACCAGACTGAAAAGCTCCGACCATGTCTGAAGTGTTGAGGTAAATATAGACTACACGATGGCCGTAGCCAGCTATGAGGTCTCCGAGGTCCGGACCGCTGTATTTTTCCGAGGTGTAGGCTACATAGCTAATAAATGTTGTGAAATAATTGACCACCAATAGAGTGCTTTATGTACACATAAGCTGCTGCGCGAGTCACGCGACGCTTCAGTAAACGGTGTGAGATGTAAGTAGCCTATACATTATAGCCAAACTAAACATTTCATATTTCAAACAACGTTCAATGTTAAACAACGAACAGACTATCAGCCAGAGCTCAGCTTTAGGAAGAGACAGGGCAAGAGAAGGAAACTGAGAGAAAAAGAATGAGAGAGTGATGAAATGAGGAGAGAGCAGGTATGACCAGTGTTGCCAACTCTGGCAAGACAAATAAGCAACCACAGCTTCAAAAACAAGCCCAATATTATTATATTATTTATTATCATCAATATAATTTATTATCAGTTATTTTGTTATCAATAAATGAGCCTGCAACATTTTAAACTGAAACCTCTCTGAGTTTGAAAAGCAAAAACAGATGTGATTTTACAAAAAATCATCAAATTGCAATAAAGGGCATGAAATATCCTCCAATCAGCAGTGAACAGAAGAGGTTTGGAGATGGAAAAAGTGACGTGAAGGCCAATTTAGTCGGAGTTAGTGCACACATATTAGGTGCAGAGTAGTTAACACGCACTACAAACTGTGAAAAAGACAAGCCCTGCATCTCAATCTGATACTATCTGCCCTAAATAGTATTGAAAATTACTAATGTCACATGCTATTTAGGATGGATAGTATGCACATTGGGATGTATGCAAGCACTAAGGGAGTGCTGCAATATAGCCACATATTTATTATAAATTAATTGGGAACCATACCTACTGTTAGTATACTAGTTTTTATTTTTATTATAGCCTGTAATGATAAATATGTTATACAAATATTTTTTTTAATTAAATGAGGTGCCTGTCCTCCCTGTTTCCTCTCCATCTCTGCTGGTGGCATTGTTTGTGGAAATGTATACGTCTATTTACGTCTACTAACTATCATTACGTGCATTTATAATGTCACATTGAATGCAATTTTTCTTCAATGAGGGGGAGAAGGAGGCGGGATGTGAGAACTAATTACTACAGCATTTGTATCATAGCACTGATTGGCTATTAGCTTTGAGAAGACAGTGTCAGTCAATGTATTGGACAAAACAGCGACCATAAATGTAAAGAAATGAAGTTGCTTGTCATTTCCCTAACAAGCAAACACATTTTTTAAAATAAGCCCAAAAAACTGCAACACGTGTTTTTTTTTACACGACCTGCCATAAAAAGAAGCCCAAAGTCGCGTGTTATACTATGGGTATGACAATCTACTGCCCACCTGCATGGTTTTGAAAGCTTATTATTAAAAAAAATTTAGCCTTCAAACATCTTAAAATGCACATATATAGATCAGAGAAATCAAAATTTTCTTGGGGGACCATGCCCCCAAACCCCCCAAAATACCTCAAATTTGGGACCTCACAGGTTTTAAAACTCCTTAAGGCAGTTGTATATACTCAAAAGTTGTTGCTTTTTCTGGAAACCGGTTTGCTTTGACCTCATATCTGGAGTTAATGCATTTATGCATTTAAGGCCTACCGAATATTAAAATGGAAAATTCAGACAGTATATACTCATTGTATCTCTGTGCTTTGAAGATTTAGTTTTTAAAAAATACTAATTATTTCTGTGGTAGAAAACGTTGTGGCACTAAGATCGGCTACTATGGGGGCCCTTGGGTTTGTCATAGCCCCAGGGCCCTACATGTTCTTAATCCGGGCCTGTACATGCTAAGTGTAAAATGCTCTTTAATGATATTTGCTGAGTCAGTCCACAGCCTAAGCAATCGCTCCGCTCTTCTCCACTATGGTAACCCAGTGTAATTTAAATGGTTCGAATAATTCCAACATAATTAAACATTAAACACTAATAAACAATATAAAGTCTCCCCCTTTTTCTCATTTTGCCCAAAAACACATAAAATAACACTTAATTTCAACAATTTTACTCTAGTCGTCAAGTCCCAAGCAAAGCATGCTGGGAACTACAGTTTCAGCAAAAATCATTTTCGAGTACTTAATTGGTTCACATTCACCCCAAATAATTTAATCTAGTAGATTGCACATTTTAGAGAATTACATTAATCGAAAGCAATGAAATCATGTTTAGAAGAGAAACACAAATTTGTTGCGTAGATCACAAATAATACGATTAAGTAAATTGGACAACGTGTTTTCCTGTTTTTTCAGTGTAGAAAACCTAAGAATATACCGCAGTCCCAGACGGAGAACTGAAGGAAAATGAAGATTGAGCGGAAGTACGTAGGAGGGCGGAGCCAGGCTACTAATTTAATGCCATGATATTGAATTTAAGACTTTCTGCTCCAATTTAAGACATTTTTAAGAAGAAGCATCAAGACGATCCGAATCCAGTGCTCATGGGACATCCCGTGCTGTAAATGAGACCATTGAGTTCCATTGCAACACAGGAAAGCATGTGACCGGGTTAAAAACAATTCTGTAGCCAGATTAAATCCTATTGAAAACTGTTTATTAAGCACACTTTAAACAAAAGCAACTCTAGTGGTGTTCCTGAAATGCACTTAAGACCATCTCCAAACTCCGACTTTGTTTCCGGTTTTGGTGAAGAACCTTCTAGAACCGCTCCGATCCTGCCGATTCTAGATTCCCCCGTTTCTAACACACAACCAATCTTCATTCAGTCACAGTGGCCTCGAGTCGGTAACACACTACGATAAATAGACTAACAACACCATTTTAAACTTTATTTCATTTTAAGAGGAACATATAAAGTTTTACAGAGGAAGTCATAAAGGTCTTATTATTTCTAAAAAGAATATAAATTAATTTATAGCCTCCTGTTTCAGAAGAAGTTGT
>NC_137121.1:5700554-5713054 GCF_949357685.1 Gobio gobio
CATGTGCATCACTGAGCCTCGGCCGCCCATCACCCTGTGGCCGGTTCTCCACTGGTCCTTCATGACCCTGTGGCCGGTTCTCCACTGGTCCTTCATGACCCTGTGGCCGGTTCTCCACTGGTCCTTCATGACCCTGTGGCCGGTTCTCCACTGGTCCTCCATGACCCTGTGGCCGGTTCTCCACTGGTACTTCATGACCCTGTGGCCGGTTCTCCACTGGTACTTCATGACCCTGTGGCCGGTTCTCCACTGTTCCTTCCTTGAGCACTTTTGATAGAGACTGACCACTGCAGACCGGGAACAGCCCACAAGAGCTGCAGTTTTGGAGATGCTCTGACCCAGTCGTCTAGCCGTCACAATCTGGCCCTTGTCAAACTCACTCAAATCCTTACGCTTGCCCATTTTTCCTGCTTCTAACACGTCAACTCTGAGGACAAAATGTTCACTTGCTGCCTAATATATCCCACCCACTAACAGGATTATTCACTTAAAGGGTTAGTTCACCCAAAAATGTAAATTCTGTCATTAATTACTTACCCTCATGTCGTTCGACACCCGTCAGACCTCCGTTGATCTTCAGAACACAAATGAAGATATTTTAGTGTAAATCTGATGGCTCTGAAAGGCCTCCATTGGCTCAATGCACGGTTCACTCTCAAGACCCTTAAAAGACACTAAAGACGTCGTTACAAAGTCCATCTCACTACAGTGGTTCTAAAATAACTTTATGGAGTGACGAGAATAGTTTTTGTGCGCAAAAAAACCCTAAATAACGACTTATATAGTGATGACGATTTCAAAACACGGCCTCATGAAGCTTCGAAGCGTTATGAATCAGTGAGTCGATTCAGCAGTTTGGATCGCCAAATTTCAGCAGTTTGGCGGTTTGACACGCGATCCGAATCATGAATCGACTCACTGATTCATAACGCTTCTAAGCTTCATGAGGCCGTGTTTTGAAATCGTCATCACTATATAAGTCGTTATTTAGGGTTTTTTTGCGCACAAAAACTATTCTCTTTAGTACCTTTTAAGGGTCTTGAGAGTGAACCGTGCATTTTGCCAATGGAGGCCTTTCAGAGCCATCAGATTTCAACTACAATATCTTCATTTGTGTTCTGAAGATGAACGGAGGTCTGACGGGTGTCGAACGACATGAGGGTGAGTAATTAATGACAGAATTTTCATTTTTGGGTGAACTAACCCTTTAACCTGTCATAATGTTAAGCCTGGTCGGTGTACAGTCAGAATGACAAGAAAGTTAATATTGCGAGATATAAACTGAAAAGCGAGTGAAAGGTCAGATTTGAGAGATAGAGTTGCAATGTCCTGTTTAATGCTTTTGTTCAGTGGATCGGAGAGCAACTCACCGCTTGGGTTATCGGCCACATCACAGGCCAGCTCTTTCCTCCGCTCTAGAACGTGCTCAAGGGCCGCCTGGAGCTTATGAGGCAGGATCGAATCCTCATCGTCCATCTGAAAGCAGAAGAGTTGACCGTTTCATAACTGAAGCACATCCCCAGCCCAAAGCAGAGGAGAGAACCGTACCTGTCGCAGGAAACGACTGTTGCCAAGGTCAACCACCAGGACCTGAAAGAGAGCAGAGGAGACAGTGATGTCATTTTCCGATCTCAGCCTTTTCCCCTATCGCAGCTATTGTGCAGAGGTCAGAGGTCAGGGTCCGCCCACCTGAACAGGAAGTGCTCGGAGAGAAATATTAGGAACGTGTCCGGCCTCTGATCTTCTCTGTAAAGGAGCCCAGTCCTGTTCTTTTGTTCATTGGGAATGTATATATAGAATATTCACACTACATCCTAGACTTTATTGGCCTCGTTTCCTTCCCACATTAGTCATAATGAGGTGTAACATTCAAGAGGTCAAAGGTCAAACAACTGAAAATAGCTTTGGAGATAATCTGTTCCTAACGGCATAATACCACATTAACTGTACTACTTTAGCAGTGTGCAACGAATAATGAAATTAGTCTCTCACTTCCGCCAATAAGGATCAATGACTTTGATGACATCAGCTTCTCAGCAGATTTTCTGTCCAATCAAATGCTCTTTAGAATCGGAAGCCCCGCCCCCTACATTATAAACAGACAGTGCACTATATAGGGGATAGAGAATGATTCAAATGATGCTTTCCATTGGGGCGAATGAAGTCTGGTTTCACGTTAGTGTCAGCCGGATCATGTGATCGAGTCGGTCCAGAACAGAAAACGTATCCGACCCGTTTGAATTCTGCACAGAATGATATTTTAAAGCGATATGGAGGAGATTATGAGGGGAAATGGTTAGAGATTAGGAGGAAACTGTGGCTTTACCGAGCTCAACGGCTCTGACCGAGCTGTGATGTAAACAAAAGCACTATTGGCTATTTTCACATTTCCGGGTTTCTCAGAGCGGAAGTCGTCATAGTTGGGTTAAATATTATAGCTGTGAATGAGAGAATACATTCAATATTTTTTTGTGTGCCCATTTGCTCACATAGCAAAAGAAAAACGCCACAGTTGTGATTTCACAACTTTCAAAAAGAGGGAAAAAATTGAGTGAGATTGATAACGGCAGTGAAAAGAGAGAAAGATGTTCATTTTTACCATCACTCCCATAGACGCTATTACTAAACTTTTTTATCGTAATTTGATGCAAAAGTAATAAAATACAAAGTATTAGTGTTATAAATGTACATATATATATTTTTAAATGAAAATACAAAAAACGCTGCAGGATTTACGATATTGATGACCGTTAAAACGCGTCATCACAGTCTGTGAAAAGGGTCTATTGGCTATTTTTAAAAAGGGGAGGGGCTGTTTGATTCTTCCTGTTTCAGTGGAAATTGTGTCAACACAATGAATAATGCTGCGGTTTCAAGGCACTTCAGTGGGACTTTAAAGGGTTAGTTCACCCAAAAATGAAAATTCTGTCATTAATGACTTACCCTCATGTTGTTCGACACCCGTCAGACCTCGTGTTCATCTTCAGAACACAAATGAAGATATTTTAGTGTAAATCTGATGGCTCTGAAAGGCCTCCATTGGCACGGTTCACTCTCAAGACCCTTAAAAGACACTAAAGACGTTGTTACAAAGTCCATCTCACTACAGTGGTTCTACAATAACTTTATGAATCGGCGACAATAGTTTTTGTGCGCAAAAAAACCCTAAATAACGACTAATATAGTGATGACGATTTCAAAACACGGCATCATGAAGCTTCGAAGCGTTATGAATCAGTGAGTCGATTCAGCAGTTTGAATCGCCAAATTTCAGCAGTTTGACACGCGATCCGAATCATGATTCGACTCACTGATTCATAACGCTTCGAAGCTTCATGACGCCGTGTTTTGAAATCGTCATCACTATATAAGTCGTTATTTAGGGTTTTTTTTGCGCACAAAACTATTCTCGCCGATTCATAAAGTTATTGTAGAACCACTGTAGTGAGATGGACTTTGTAACGACGTCTTTAGTGCCTTTTAAGGGTCTTGAGAGTGTAAAGTGCCATTGAGCCAATGGAGGCCTTTCAGAGCATCAGATTTACACTAAAATATCTTCATTTGTGTCTGAAGATGAACGGAGGTCTGACGGGTGTCGAACGACATGAGGGTAAGTAATTAATGACAGAATTTTCATTTTTGGGTGAACTAACCCTTTAAACCTTTAAACTTACCAAACTTGCCACTACAGTAACATAAAAGATGTCACTAGAGGGCGTTAATACACAGGCAGATTGACTAAGAATTTGAACAAATAAATCACTCTTTTGAATTCTTGTTCTTGCAATGTTCAAAACAGTATACAATAGGGGTGTAACGATTCATCTACTACTTCGATGTATCGATTTATATTCCTATGATCTAACTACATCGATCTGTGCTCGGCAAGTTGGCCTTCCGGACGACATATATCGATCTAACATCGTTTTAAAAGGTAATCAATCGATTGTATCGATAATAGGAAATAACGCATTGGATTTAAGCACGTCAGACTTTATATGGATGTTTTTTCTTAGCACTTTTAATAATAAAGGCGTTAAACGTTACTCGATTCAGTCTGCCTATCTGTGACATCATCGCAACGCACCAGCAGCAGCAGCGCTGAGAAAACAAAACATAGCATGGCGGATGGCAGAGGAGAAGCAAACGAGCGAGAAATGATCAAGCCACCAGGAGAAAGAGCCACCTGTACTATCAACCCTTGCTTGTTACCTGTGCGTTCCTGACACCAGTGTGCCAGTAGAGGAAGTTTTTAGTACTGCTGGCGACATAGTGAACGCACAGAGAAGTGTTCTGCGGTCAGATCATGTTGATATTTTTGTAATCTGTAGAGTCATTGAAGGGTAGTTGGTTACATTTTATCTTTTGTTAAATATTGTTTGTTTATTAAACTGAGAGTAGTAGCAGGTTCAGCCAGTTTATTCAACCTGAAGAAATGTTGGTTGCACTTTATTTTTGATATTAATATTGTATTTGTATTATTTTAATGTTGAAAAACAACAGCAAAAGTAGCAGGTAAACCTACTATTAATTAAACCTGAAGAGAAGTTAGTTGCACTTTATTTTTGATATTAATATTGTAATATTTTTATGTTGGAAAACAAAAGCAGAAGTAGCAGGTTAACCTACTGTTGAAATGTTGGTTGCACTTACTGTGCTTTTATTGAAAATGTATTGAATATTTAAAATGAGAGCAGAAAAGGTTAACTTCCTGTTAATTCAACCTAAACTGTTGGTTGCACTTTATTCAAATAAAATTTGAATGCATTTGCCATTAATTGTTGTTTACTTGTTTGTTTATATCCATAATTAATTGATACCTGATTCCCTTACAAGAAACAAAAGAAATCTAGGAAACTTCACCTGCACTGGCCAGTATCCAGATATTTATTTCAGTCACACAATTTTTGGCTAAAAAGTTACTGAATCGATTTCAAGTCACTGAATCGTTTTGGATCGTATCGTTCTAAATGAACCAATATCGTCCTTGAATCGTATCGACAACCTCAAATCGTGATACGAATCGAATCGTTGTTAAAATGAATCGTTACACCCCTAGTATACAAGCTTACTACTTAGTGAATACTGCACAGTATATACTGCATACTGCCTACTTGAAGGCATTATTTGATGCTAAACATGTCATTTAGTCTCACCTCCTCTAGTGGGAGCTCTTTGAGACGGACCAGGGAGCTGGACAGCAGCCCAACAATGAAGGGGGTTGGCGTACAGACGATGTCCATCATGGCAGGAGGCAGGACTGGGATGTAAGTGTGCTGCCAGGTGAACGGGTACAGCAAAGCCACTATGGCATGGCAGCATTTAGAGAGGGTGCTGGAGAGAGAGAGAGAGAGAGAGAGAGAGAGAGAGAGAGAGAGAGAGAGAGAGAGAGAGAGAGAGAGAGAGAGAGAGAGAGAGAGAGAGAGAGAGAGAGAGGGAGAGAGAGAGAGAGGGAGGGAGAGAGAGAGAGAGAGAGAGAGAGAGAGAGAGACATATTTATTCACAATATTTGTTAGATATTCTATCATGATGTTGATATGATTGTGCTTACACATTTACACCAGTAGATGGCAGCAAAGAATCAATCCGTGCTGTTTGCTAAAGCAAGCCTCAGTATTACTATTGCTCATTCTTTGAGTACATTTTAAACGGTGCATGAACTAAGTAAAATAATCATCTTAAATTACACTGTTATTACACAGCTATTTTCGGACCATTATGATTTTTGCATTGTGACATTTTATGACGCACATTTTCCCTGCCACATTTCCATTACCATAATGTCAAAAAAACATGGGCACCCTGACTGGTCAGCGGCTGTGCCACCCCATACACAACAAACTGAGATGCTCTGTGTATTCTGACACCATCAGAACCAGCATTAACTTCTTGAGCAGTTTGAGCTCCAGTAGCTCGTCTGTTTGATCGGACCACACGGGCATCAATGAGCCTCGGCCGCCCATCACCCTGTGGCCGGTTCTCCACTGGTCCTTCATGACCCTGTGGCCGGTTCTCCACTGGTCCTTCATGACCCTGTGGCCGGTTCTCCACTGGTCCTTCATGACCCTGTGGCCGGTTCTCCACTCGTCCTTCATGACCCTGTGGCCGGTTCTCCACTGGTACTTCATGACCCTGTGGCCGGTTCTCCACTGGTCCTTCATGACCCTGTGGCCGGTTCTTCACTGGTCCTTCATGACCCTGTGGCCGGTTCTCCACTCGTCCTCCATGACCCTGTGGCCGGTTCTCCACTGGTCCTCCATGACCCTGTGGCCGGTTCTTCACTGGTCCTCCATGACCCTGTGGCCGGTTCTCCACTCGTCCTCCATGACCCTGTGGCCGGTTCTCCACTGGTCCTTCATGACCCTGTGGCCGGTTCTTCACTGGTCCTCCATGACCCTGTGGCCGGTTCTCCACTGGTCCTTCATGACCCTGTGGCCGGTTCTCCACTCGTCCTTCATGACCCTGTGGCCGGTTCTCCACTGGTACTTCATGACCCTGTGGCCGGTTCTCCACTGGTCCTTCATGACCCTGTGGCCGGTTCTCCACTGGTCCTCCATGACCCTGTGGCCGGTTCTCCACTCGTCCTTCATGACCCTGTGGCCGGTTCTCCACTGGTTCTTCATGACCCTGTAGCCGGTTCTCCACTGGTTCTTCATGACCCTGTGGCCGGTTCTCCACTGGTTCTTCATGACCCTGTGGCCGGTTCTCCACTGTTCCTTCATGACCCTGTGGCCGGTTCTCCACTGTTCCTTCATGACCCTGTGGCCGGTTCTCCACTGGTCCTTCATGACCCTGTGGCCGGTTCTCCACTCGTCCTTCATGACCCTGTGGCCGGTTCTCCACTGGTTCTTCATGACCCTGTAGCCGGTTCTCCACTGGTTCTTCATGACCCTGTGGCCGGTTCTCCACTGGTTCTTCATGACCCTGTGGCCGGTTCTCCACTGTTCCTTCATGACCCTGTGGCCGGTTCTCCACTGGTCCTTCATGACCCTGTGGCCGGTTCTCCACTGGTTCTTCATGACCCTGTGGCCGGTTCTCCACTGGTTCTTCATGACCCTGTGGCCGGTTCTCCACTGGTTCTTCATGACCCTGTGGCCGGTTCTCCACTGTTCCTTCATGACCCTGTGGCCGGTTCTCCACTGGTCCTTCATGACCCTGTGGCCGGTTCTCCACTCGTCCTTCATGACCCTGTGGCCGGTTCTCCACTGGTTCTTCATGACCCTGTGGCCGGTTCTCCACTGGTTCTTCATGACCCTGTGGCCGGTTCTCCACTGGTCCTTCATGACCCTGTGGCCGGTTCTCCACTGGTCCTTCATGACCCTGTGGCCGGTTCTCCACTGGTCCTTCATGACCCTGTGGCCGGTTCTCCACTGGTCCTTCATGACCCTGTGGCCGGTTCTCCACTGGTCCTCCATGACCCTGTGGCCGGTTCTCCACTGGTCCTTCCTTGGAGCACTTTTGATAGAGACTGACCACTGCAGACCGGGAACATCCCACAAGAGCTGCAGTTTTGGAGATGCTCTGACCCGTCACAATCTGGCCCGTGTCAAACTCACTCAAATCCCTACGCTTGCCCATTTTTCCTGCTTCTAACACATCAACAAAATGTTCACTTGCTGCCTAATATATCCCACCCACTAACAGGAGATGAAGAGATCATCAGTGTTATTCACTTCACCTGATCATAATGTTATGCTTGATCGGTATGTATGCATGTATGTGTATGTGTATGTATATGATAATCACTGAGTTTATCATTATAATAAATTATTTATAAATAATTTCTATAATTTAAAAGATATAAGATATTTTAAAAATAAATAAATTATAGAAAAGATTTCTACCTTGAATAAAAGTTGTTTTTTTTATAACTTTTTATTCATCAGTTAATCCTAAAAAAAGTATCACAGGTTAAAAAAAAATATGAATCAGCAGAATCCTCATATGAGAAGGATTTCTGAAGGATCATGTGACACTGGAGTAATGATGCTGAAAATACAGCTTTGATCACAGGACTAAATTACAGTTTAAAGTATATTCACACAGAAAACCATTATTTTAAATTGTAATAATATTTCACAATATTACATTTTTTTCTGTATATTTTTGATCAAATAAATGCAGAATTTATGAGCATAAGAAACTTCTTTCAAAACCATAAAAAATAGTAATGTTTCCAAACTTAGACCGGTATTGTGTGTGTGTGTGTTTGTGTGTAACATTATCTTTCTCAAAACCACCTTTTTAGGGAAGACGCTGTTTTGATGATCCCTACAAAGGGACACAGCTCTCATTACAGGCCCAGAACTTCATGTGAGGACTAGTCTTGCTGCTTTTTCCGCATTGGGGTTGACTTTTGTTCCCAAGGCGACTATATAACACAACAGCATTTTTCCATATCTGTCTTGAGCTGAGAAAAACGGTTCCACGAGCTGCACTTTTCCCCCTCTTGCCGTGTCATATCTTTTCATTCTTCCCTTGTCGTCTTTTGGGTTCACGCACAAACACACGAGTGCAGTTCTTCAGGAAAGACTAATCACCACAGTCAGTCCACAGGTTTATAATGGGAATCTCAATGTTTATTTGACACCATTTACACAAGTGGATATCCAGAATAAGCCCCGCCTACTCACCTGTCAATCAAACACTGTGATAAAACCAGACGCAAACCGTAGATTCATACCTGAGTTTATCTGCGGTGAAGATGACCCTTCGCTCCAGGAGAAGAGAAGCAAACACCCGCAGAAGCAGACGCAAACTCAGAGAGGAAAACAAACACTCGAAATCCACATGCTCCAGACGGGAATCTGAAGGCCGACATAATTCTATCACCTACAGACGGAGAGAGAGAGAGAGAGAGAGAGAGACAGAGAGAGAGAAATGCATTAGCTTTGAGACTCAAAGTTGAAACATTCTCAAGATGAAACACACTCTTTCAAGGCCACTGTAAAAAGAAACAGCTGATTTCTACACTTGTTCATATTCCCGTCTTTAAGCTGACCTCTGTTCCTGAGCCCGGCAGGAAGTTCTTAATGCTGATGGTTCTGCCCGGCGCTGGGAACGGAGCCTCCATAATTCCTCTCATAAAAGGCTGGACCAGCGCAGGAGAGATTGCTCGTCTCTTTTCTACCTCATCCAGGATCTACATCAGATGGAAATCAACACACACGTCATGTGTGATCTGTTTTAGATCACCATTTTCCTGAATCGACTTTTTTTTCTGCCCACCAGCCATTCATTATTCAAAATATATATATATATATATATATTTTATAATACCAATAAGAACAACAAGCATTGTTATCAATATTAGTTTATCATTGTAATATCATTATAAAACATTTTTATAAATGTTTTGGCTACCACCCATACATTATTTACAGTCTCAATAATAATAATAATAATAATAATAATAATAATGATTTTTTAAATTATTATTATTCCCAAATATTATTCAACATCATTCAACATAAATAAATACATAAATAATAATCCACAAAAAAACATCACCATCATTTTATCACTGTAATAGTAAATAAATAAAATAAAAATAAACTTAAAATAAAAATGAAAATGAAATAAAATGTAAATAATAATAATAATAATAATACAATTAAAATAAAAAACAAAACAAAGCAAAGCAAAACAAAACAAGATAAAATAATAAAATAAAATACAATAACACAGTTAATAAAATAAACAAACAATGCCAAATTTTTTATTACTTTTGGCCAACCCAAATATTATTCAACATCATTAAAAAATATAATAATAATAATATTAATATTACCACCACCAATAAGAATAACAAACATTATTATCAGTTTATCACTGTAATAATAAATTAATAAAATGTGTATGCAAAAAATAAAATTAAAATAATAAATAATATTTAAATAATAATAATAAATAAAAATAAAATAATAAATAAAATGTAAATAATAATAATAATAATAATACAATTAAAATAAAAAACTAAACAAAGCAAAACAAAACAAAGTAAAATATATATAAAAAAATAACAGTTCAAAATAAATAAATACCAAATATTTTTGTATTACTTTTTGCCCACCACCCAAATATTATTCAACATCACAATAAAATAATAATAATAATAATAATAATTAAAAAAAATATTATTATTATTATTATTATTATTATTATTATTATTATTAATAATAATCAGTTTATCACTGTAATAATCAATAAATCAATACAAATATAATACACAAAATAAAATTTAAATAATAATAATAACAATAAAAGTTAAAATACACAAAATAAAATAAATAAAACAAAACAAAATAAAAGTCTTGCTTCCTGAATCTACTGTTGGTCCTGGATCAACATATCAAACAGACAAAGTCCTCACTAACCATGAGAGGGATTCTACATCTACAGTACATTATTTGCAACCAAATTTCAATTTTCATCTCAAATATTAGGGATCTATATTTGCATACTGACAACGCACCACACAGAGAAGCACAAGAGAATAAATGCAAACTGAGATGGCAGAAATACATAAAGGGCAGATGAAATACCTTAGAGAACAGATCAAAACAGCCCAATCTGCTCACAATGCAGTAGACTTCAGGTAGACGCCTCCCTTTACCACTGGGCTGAAAACACACAAACACAAACCACTGGTGAGAATGAGAGCTTTTCATGTTTCATCATAAATGTCTAGTCCTCTGAATAAAGGCTTTCTGCAAATGACAAATAAAGAGATCAGCGGTGAAGCAGCTCACCAGTAAACGTCGACAGTAGCCAAATCTCCGGCTCCCATCTTCTCCGGTTAAGACGAACGAGAAAGTCTCGCTAAAAAACAAAAACTGATCAGATTTGGTTCAAAATTGTGTAACAATGAGCAACTGATTCCCAAACCAGCACAAATAAGGATTTATTTCAGTAAACAGCATCAAATAAGCGTCTAATAACTGCTGAGGGGGCAGCAAACCCTGTGTATTCGATACCTGGGGAAATTGTCCACAGGTGCCCAGTCTTTAGCGTCAGGGAAACAGAACTGCGGAATGACTTTCAGCTGGTCTTCAGCTTCTCGCATAAACTTAAAGCTTCGTTCCAACTAATGAGGAAAAAGAATCGGGAACACAGATGCATGAGTTTAGAAAACCTTAGGAGACATTTACTGATCTTTTAAAGGGATAGTTCACCCAAAAATGAAAACTAGCCCATGATTTACTCTCCCTCAAGCCATCCTATGTGTGTATGACTTTCTTCTTTCAGACGAATATAATCAGAGTTATATTATCCTGGCAGTGAATTGTTGGGTCATTTCTGAAGTCCATAAAAGTGCATCTATCCATCATATAACTGCGTCACATGGCTCTGCGGGGTTAATAAAGGTCTTCTGAAGCGAAACGGCGCGTTTGTGTAAGAAAAATATCCATATTTAAAAATGTATAAACTAAAATAACTAGCTTCCGGCGGTCAGCAAGTCGACTTCAAGCTTTGAAGGATAGTGCTGGGCAACAAATTCAAGCCCCTCCTCTCTTACTGTATATCGAAATCCTCTGCCATTTCTCCTTTAAAAAATTCTCGTTTTCGACTCTAATTCATGACCGGTGTTTTGTTTTGCTACTATCCTCTGCGCTTCAGCGTTCGTCAAGGGTCAAGGGTCACTCTTTCACCGTAAGCCGACTTGTGCACCGCTGACCGTCAGAAGTATGTTATTTTAGTCTATAAAGTATTAAATATGGATATTTTTCTTACACAAACGCGTCACTTTGCTTCAGAAGGCCTTTATTAACCCTCCGGAGCAGAGTGACGCAGTTATATGATGGATAGATGCACTTTTAGGGACTTCAAAAATAACCTAACAATTCACTGCCATTATAAAGCTTGGAAGAGCCAGGACTTTTAAAAAAAAACTCAGATTGTATTCATCTGAAAGAAGAAAGTCACCTAGGATGACTTGATGGGATAATTTTCATTTTTGGGTGAGCTATCCCTTTAAGGGTGACGTGAACATCTTTAAGTCCAGATTTACTCAGTAGTTTTTGGAAAAAACTGTTTGTACCTTGAGAGGGAACTGCTGTGTGACTTCTGGTAAATACGGCACACCGGCTTTGGTCTTATGAAGAGCCACAACCAGGAAGTACTCAAACAACTTCCTCTCCTGCAGATCCATCAAATCTCGCTCCAAAGTGCGATATCGCCCGGTCTGCCTCAGCATAGACTGGACTGACACTAACCTCTGACTGTGAGCTAAAAAGAGTAAAAAAAAAACAGAAAAATATGATTTCCCCACAGAAGCTCATTGTAAGTGTATCAACATTAAACCCTAGACTGTAAGACTCTCACCCTTTAGTTTCTCCTCTGTGTCACTTTCAGACTCGCTGTTGTCGTCCGTCACTGTGCCGGAGAAGAGAGAGGTAGAGGTCAAAGGTCACCAGAGAAACGGTATGCAGGTACTTGCTGAGACAAATTTCATGCTTGGGTGCACATGTGTATCCTATAACGTAACATAATTCTATCAT
>NC_137121.1:5718054-5763054 GCF_949357685.1 Gobio gobio
AAGATATTTTGAAGAATGTTTGTAACCAAGCAAATTGAGCAACCATTGGCTACCATAGTAGGGGAAAAAATACTATGGTAGTCAATGTTTGCTCTCTCTGCTTTATTACAAACATTCTTCAAAATATCTTCTTTTTTTGTTCAGCAGAACAAAGAAACTCATTCGGGTTTGGAAAAACTTAAGGGTGAGTAAATGATAACACAATTCTCATTTTTGGGTGAACTATCCCTTTAAGTCTTGTTTTCTGAAAAAAGTCATTTTGCATCTCAAGTAAATGTATCTTGATTTAACAATGTTTAGATATTTATACTGGAAAACAAGTCAAAAATACTGAGTAGGAATTAAGCCTCTGTCTTTTACAGCGATTTATAGATTATCAATGACGTAACTCTGCAATGATTGTTAACGCCACATCAACTACTCCGGTTAAAACTACTGACGGACGGTTTCTGACATTTTCAGTGCGTGAGATTGTCCTGTTTTGTTGTTGCCAGTATGCCGAAGCATGAGCTCTTGAAGCTCCGCCCTCTTCTAGAAAGGGGGCCGGGAGCAGCAGCTCATTTGCATGTAAAGGGACACACACACAACCCCCCAAAAGTGGCAATTTTAACATGCTATAAAAATGATCTGTGGGGTATTTTGAGCTAAAACTTCACATGCACTCTCTGGGGACATCAGACTTATTGTACATCTTGTAAAAAGGGGCATAATATGATCAAATGATTCATCCCTGGCAGACAATAAAACAAGAAACTAAAATCCCAGATTACAGAAGGGACTCAAATCATATCTTGACACCAACCACCCCTTACATTTCAAAATGTAAAAAAAAATCAAGTTACAAAGTTGCCGTTTTCTACCAAACAAAACAGTTCGAATGCTTAAAGTCATAAATCAAGTTTTCCTGACAGTGGTGCTTGCTAATGAGGGCATTTTTTTTTGCTAATTTCCCCTTGCCTGCTTTAGTCCTGCTTTTCAGCGAACTGACGTCATGTGTTTGGTTGCTTTCCAGATGTTTGAGAGTTTGCCAAGGAATCCGCACATACCTCATTAGCTGCGTGTGGCATCACCAGTGGCGCTAACAAGAAGATAAACTAGCAGAATCTTGTGTGAAGAACGAATGAGCCAGAGAGACAGAGAGAGAGGGGGTAAGGGAAAATGTTTGAGTGGAAGAAAGCCTCTGTCACGTCGATTCATCCACCAGATGCGCCTGGTGGGAAGAGAGTTTATGATGTTTGGGACATCCAGTTCTAGAACACAAGAGAACGCTATGCTCCATGTTCAAAACCATTAAAAGGACAGCTAGTTGCCAGAGCAGATACACAAAATCACTGGTAAATCTTCCATTATTGGAAAGTGCCATTATATAATTACACACGACATTAAACAAGTTGGCTTTGAAATTTAGCTTGGTCTGGCTACTAGATTACAGATTTATCATAATCACAGGTGATCAAAGTTTAATCCCCGCTACAGACTTTGAGATTTCGGCTTTCCTATAAGATCATTACACCGTACGACTGACAGTACGACAGTATGTACACTGTTCGATGATGACGCCCATTGTATCATAGGGTATGATGCAAGTTAGTATAGAAGAATAAAATGTCATCAGCATGCGCTGGTGGTAAACAAACAGAGCAAGATGAATCGCACTTAGTTTTTATGTGTGCTGAAGGAGGAAGCGAAGGAGGAGAATATGGACACGGTCATGGTTAGGGAAAAGAGGACAACTTGGCATGCCAATTTTGCAAATGGAACTTGAGGTAAAAGTAGTTTTAGCGTCATGTCGCGTTGATCAATACGCCATTTCATGTTGCATTTTTATTGGCTAGTCAGAAGACGTCACAACAAACACATAGTGAGATGATCATGCTAAATTTCTGACACTGTCAGAAAATTAATCGCAGGCTATCTTTGGTTGCAAGACCGTCTTTGAGTCTCCGTTTAGGAGCCACGACCACAGAAATCGCCACGATTGGTCATCTTTCGCCTGGGACAGCCCAAAATTGTACAGTGTGTACCGGGCATATACCAGTATGTGGTGCTCCATCTTTTTGGGTTGACCTGGGGTCCGTTCTTCGTACCTCGCTTTATACATCTGAGATGATTTGACAGATCCCAGATCGTTTCATCGTGATAACTGATGTCTGGCTAATTTGGTTCTTCAATAGAATTTGCGGATTGGATTTAAATATCTGGATTAAATGATCTAAGATCACTGCGCGTTCTTGTTTTCCCTGAAGAGGGCAGATGCATCGATACTCGAAACCACGATCAGCAATGCAGCGATTGGCTGGTGTCAAGACAGCAACGTAATGACATCATATAATTAAAAAAGCCAACTGGCAAAAAACTTGGCAAATTACACAAAAAAAACCCCACGAATATTTGGACCTTTATAGGGAAACAGCTAAACGACCAAACCAACATAAAAGTTATTGATCAATGATACTTTTTTTTTTTTTTCATGACTACCAATTATTTATATTCACGATTTTATACAGTAAATTCTCTGCATCTCCAAGTGGCTGTGTCTATAGTATTATACACAACATTATAATATTATATACATTCTCATATACATATACAATTAAAAAATTGTATATTATTATTATTTAAAATTATTATTATTGCCCCTGGTTCAGTGATAAACTCTTGTAATAAAGTAGCAGTGGCTGGGACAGATTTTAAGTATCACCTCAAGATGCAATCTAATCCTGTTTACATGAAATGAGCCGCTCGCGAGCAGGTTTAAGCTTAAGGACCTGTTGCTATGACAGCAAGTCCAGGATGAGCGTCGAAGAACCAATTAATCCAAGATCATGCCAAATCATCAACAATCAAATCCAGCTAACTGAGTTAGCGACGTACGAAGAACGGGCCCCTGATCTGAAAAAATCTATGCTAACTAAGGGTGTTTTCAGAGCGGTAGATCATTTGCTTTGTTCCAAAATAGGGACATAATTTGTTACAATGTTGCATTTTCTACTTAGTTCGTTTCGCTTTCACAAGCCAACCATTTAAAGCGTACCAAAATGTGTTTATGCAATTCACATTTGAGTAAAACTGTCCTCTTGTTTCCTCTGCTTCATCCATCAAGATGGATTGACAAGTTCGCTCTGTGAGTTTATTGTGGCTTTATCTGTAGCTGTCAAAACACATGCAAACACTTATAGGAATGAAGCCGTCATTCTGATAAATTATATTAGTATTAGGGATGCACTGATATTAACATTTTGGCCGATACAGATTACCGATAACTCTTTATATTTGAAAACCGATAACCGATATATTGACCGATAAATCTAAATCCAAATTTTTACATAATTTTTGAGAGCCTGATTACAAAAACAAAAGTCTTGCCATTAAAAGTTATCACCCATGAACACAATTATGATGTTCTCATTATAATTTTATGTAGTCTATATGACAGACTGATACACTTAACTGTATTTTCTTTTTTGACGTGATTTCAATCATATTTCAAGCAATTCAAACCCATCATAGTGAAAAGAGCGCATCTGAAGCGTCTCAGCTGAAGGAAATAATACATTATTTATCGGCTTTAATATTTCGGCCAAATTTTCGCATTGAGCCGATAATCACATAAAAAATGTACATATATCAGGCAATACCGATATGGTGGACGATATATCGTGCATCCCATAACACATTTCCCATTATAAATTATGATTATACTTGAACGCGTGAACACAATGGCCAATAAGAGACATATATGTTGAAAGCGTGAACACAGTGGCCAATCAGAGATATTTATTTTGAACGCGTGAACACAATGGCCAATCAGAGACATATATGTTGAACGCGTGAACACAATGGCCAATCAGAGACATATATGTTGAACGCGTGAACACAATGGCCAATAAGAGACATATATGTTGAACGCGTGAACACAGTGGCCAATCAGAGATATTTATTTTGAACGCGTGAACACAATGGCCAATCAGAGACATATATGTTGAACGCGTGAACATAATGGCGAATCAGAGACGTATATGTTGAACGCGTGAACACAATGGCCAATCAGAGACATATATGTTGAACGTGTGAACACAGTGGCCAATCAGAGACATATATGTTGAACGTGTGAACACAATGGCCAATCAGAGAGATATATGTTGAACGCGTGAACACAATGGCCAATCAGAGACATATATGTTGAACGCGTGAACATAATGGCCAATCAGAGACATATATGTTGAACGCGTGAACATAATGGCCAATCAGAGACATTTATGTTGAACGCGTGAACACAATGGCCAATCATAGACATATATGTTGAAAGCGTGAACATAATGGCCAATCAGAGACATATATGTTGAAAGCGTGAACATAATGGCCAATCAGAGACATATATGTTGAAAGCGTGAACACAATGGCCAATCAGAGACATATATGTTGAAAGCGTGAACACAATGGCCAATCAGAGACATTATGTTGAACGCGTGAACACAGTGGCCAATCAGAGACATATATGTTTAACGCCTGAACACAATGGCAAATCAGAGACATATATGTTGAACGCGTGAACACAGTGGCCAATCAGAGACATATATGTTGAACGCGTGAACACAATGGCCAGTCAGAGACATATATGTTTAACGCCTGAACACAATGGCAAATCAGAGACATATATGTTGAACGCGTGAACACAGTGGCCAATCAGAGACATATATGTTGAGCGTGTGAACATAATGGCCAATCAGAGACATATATGTTGAGCGTGTGAACATAATGGCCAATCAGAGACATATATGTTGAACGTGTGAACATAATGGCCAATCAGAGACATATATGTTGAACGTGTGAACATAATGGCCAATCAGAGACATATATGTTGAACGTGTGAACATAATGGCCAATCAGAGACATATATGTTGAGCGTGTGAACATAATGGCCAATCAGAGACATATATGTTGAGCGTGTGAACATAATGGCCAATCAGAGACATATATGTTGAGCGTGTGAACATAATGGCCAATCAGAGACATATATGTTGAACGCGTGAACACAATGGCCAATCAGAGACATATATGTTGAACGTGTGAACATAATGGCCAATCAGAGACATATATGTTGAACGTGTGAACATAATGGCCAATCAGAGACATATATGTTGAACGTGTGAACACAATGGCCAATCAGAGACATATATGTTGAGCGTGTGAACATAATGGCCAATCAGAGACATATATGTTGAGCGTGTGAACATAATGGCCAATCAGAGACATATATGTTGAACGCGTGAACACAATGGCCAATCAGAGACATATATGTTGAACGTGTGAACATAATGGCCAATCAGAGACATATATGTTGAACGCGTGAACACAGTGGCCAATCAGAGACATATATGTTGAACGCGTGAACACAATGGCCAATCAGAGACATATATGTTGAACGTGTGAACATAATGGCCAATCAGAGACATATATGTTGAACGCGTGAACACAATGGCCAATCAGAGACATATATGTTGAACGCGTGAACATAATGGCCAATCAGAGACATATATGTTGAGCGTGTGAACATAATGGCCAATCAGAGACATATATGTTGAACGTGTGAACATAATGGCCAATCAGAGACATATATGTTGAACGTGTGAACATAATGGCCAATCAGAGACATATATGTTGAACGCGTGAACACAATGGCCAATCAGAGACATTTATGTTGAACGCGTGAACACAATGGCCAATCAGAGACATATATGTTGAACGTGTGAACATAATGGCCAATCAGAGACATATATGTTGAACGCGTGAACACAGTGGCCAATCAGAGACATATATGTTGAGCGTGTGAACATAATGGCCAATCAGAGACATATATGTTGAACGTGTGAACATAATGGCCAATCAGAGACATATATGTTGAACGTGTGAACACAATGGCCAATCAGAGACATATATGTTGAACGCGTGAACACAATGGCCAATCAGAGACATATATGTTGAACGTGTGAACATAATGGCCAATCAGAGACATATATGTTGAACGTGTGAACACAGTGGCCAATCAGAGACATATATGTTGAGCGTGTGAACATAATGGCCAATCAAGTCAAGTCAACTTTATTTATATAGCGCTTTTAACAATGTAGATTGTTTCAAAGCAGCTTTACAGTGTTAAACAGGAAAATAATGCAGCATAATTTTATTCAGCTGTATAGCCATTCTGGAAAAATTTCAAGTATCATACAGTGACAGTGTGGGCTTTAGATCAATAATTTGATCAGTAATTTAGTTTAAATGGTTAATTTAGTTTATTATTTAGATGTATTTCGATGTTTAGCTGAAAAATTTAGTGTCCCCAACTGAGCAATCAGAGACATATATGTTGAGCGTGTGAACATAATGGCCAATCAGAGACATATATGTTGAACGTGTGAACATAATGGCCAATCAGAGACATATATGTTGAACGTGTGAACATAATGGCCAATCAGAGACATATATGTTGAGCGTGTGAACATAATGGCCAATCAGAGACATATATGTTGAACGTGTGAACATAATGGCCAATCAGAGACATATATGTTGAACGCGTGAACACAGTGGCCAATCAGAGACATATATGTTGAGCGTGTGAACATAATGGCCAATCAGAGACATATATGTTGAACGTGTGAACATAATGGCCAATCAGAGACATATATGTTGAGCGTGTGAACATAATGGCCAATCAGAGACATATATGTTGAACGTGTGAACATAATGGCCAATCAGAGACATATATGTTGAACGTGTGAACATAATGGCCAATCAGAGACATATATGTTGAACGCGTGAACACAGTGGCCAATCAGAGGGGTTTATGAATCTGTTCAACAGCGCTCAAAATGCTAGAGGGAAATGCTGGTATCATCCCATTTCTTTTGTTGTTGACGTCACGGCCCTGCATCCAATCAAACTCTATTTTCCCAAGCCACAGATAAGACCTCACATCATGCTGTTGAGAAGACTGATGTGGGGTAAACCAAACATAGAGGACACACTGGTGAGGTTGAGCAAAGAAACACCAATGTTTGTGGTGGCCTTTCTCAATTTGGTACTTATTAAAGTTTCAAGCTCCTGGGCTTCTGGGAAATTGCTCGGTCAGGTGCACAGTCAAAGAGTCAGCCAAGTTTTACCCAGTACCACTGTGGTGAAGTGCATTGTCATACCTAGGATATCCTCGTAGACATTCTCCTCCGATAAAGTGCGAGTGAGGCCTAGCTTAGATAGATCGTAGAGTTCTGCTCGACAACCTTCTGCTGCCGACTGTAGAAGATCTTCAAACTCGTAGGACTTCCTGCAGGTTCAACAAATACAAATAAAACTCGTCATTAATAGGAAGACCAATTAAGTCCACAGGAAATTGAAGAACTTATAGGTCCTCTGGTTTAAAGTTTGCACAGATTAGAGAAGTGGAGTTTGCACAGATTAGATTAAAAACAGACCCCCTTTCCACAGTCAGGACACAAGATTAAGATTGCACCACAATGTCAAAAGTTAAAATGTATTTTCATAGTTGGGCTAGACTGATAAATGCTACCATTAAAACAGCATCTCCATAAAGACTGAGGACGGTAATCCTTTAGGGGAGTCTTGGTTTCAAAAGATTTATTTTCACATTAGTGTGACATAAAAATCAGATGGTAGGGTCCTAAATTTGCAAGGTTTTTCTGTCCACGTGCCATTTCTCCAGTCTACGTATGGAATGGTACGGACCACTGAGAGCAATATGAGACAAGGAATTACAGGTTTTTAAATCCTGACAAATTCACTGTATGGATGTATTAATCTTCCAAAGTAATACATCAAGTCACCTTTATTTATATAGCGCTTAATACAATACAGATTGCTTCAGAGCAGCTTTGCAATGATAACAGGAAATTATGCATTTCGACTGTTGTTCAGCTGAAGTCAGTTCAGTGCTGATTCAGTTTCGTTGTAAAGATCATCAATTATTAAATTAGTTAATTTCATCTATACAGCAGTTCTGTAATAAATATGTCATTGTCCAGCTCAGTTGAGCATCAGTGCAGTCAGATCAATACTATTGTGCGCAGTGTTGAAGCTGAAATATTAGCCGGCGCGATCATTTGCATTATTTCACAATAACAGCGGAAACAACTTAAAATACTACATTTTTGGTCATTCGAAACTGTCGAAGGTCTACTTTTATTTGCGTAAACTCACAACAAACAGGATGCGCTTTCTGCGCCCTTGGTCTCTGTGAACTGAAGCACGTCACAAAAATTAACCGAAACTCAGAGTATACTTGCCTCAAAAACATGAGAAATATATCTATAGAAAGCTTGAAATTGTGTCTACTTTTAGACAGACCAATTCAAAACGAAAACAAATACTTTCTGATAACGTAGTCCATATGAAAGGTGCATTTCTTAGCGGAGTCTGGCAACTCTCCATTGACAAGCGTTAACTTCCTTGAAGGCGGGAATTCAGTTGAAGTTTAAAACTATTGGATCTGCCCAGAGCCACTCTGGATCTGCCATTACCAATAGCTAACGTTTGGTCGTGACGCGTTTAATCTCAAACCAAGCGGCAACCTCCTGTAGTTTCTCTTGAAGCCAATACGGAAGTGACTTAAACTGCAATTCATCGACTGGCCACTAGGGAGAGGCTCCTGAAGAGAGCAGAATCTCATTGAGTCCCATGTTAAAATGCCCAACTTTCCAGCAGAATTTTTTTTTTTCACAGTCTGGTACAAATTGTGGTTTTGGTCTATACGGCTAATTTTGCCCTTCATGACGACTCGACCCTTTACGCTTCAGAACTGCTCTTCAGAATCCTATGGGTGACGTCACGGACACTACATCGATATTTTTTTACAGTCTATGTCTCAAACTAGCGCACAACATCAACGTCATCGTTCTCAGCCACTCCCTCTGTTCGCTGATTGGACCCGTTAAAATTTGACCGGAGAAAACCAGAGAATATACCGCAGTCCCAGACGGAGAACTGAAGGAAAATGAAAATTGAGCGGAAGTACGTAGGAGGGCGGAGCAAGGCTAGCGAGTCAGCATAGTCAACTTCATTTTTACAGCCCACACTGACTCAAAAAACACTAGATTATTAAATAATTAAAATGTTTCCTTGATATTTTTTCCAGACATATTTATAATCATTACTTTTACCAGTGCTTTGCGCCAAACTATGCATTCGCTTAAGCATGGAATAGGCATATTACGTCTATATTAAAGGTTTAGTATTCCCCCCAGTATACATTTAAGTAATTACATTTTGAACGACTACTAGTCGACTAGAAAAATCGAATCTCTACCGTTCAAATATTCATCATCAAAAGTTAAAGCTACACTGTGTAACTTTTTCAGTTTATTCTTAGCTAAAAACACTTAGTTCTTTCAAAAATATATGTACTCATTAATGTATATTTACTTCTTTCAAGTAATAAAGTATTCTCGTAAGTTTATAATATGCCATTATTAGGAGTTAAAACGAAATCGGAATTGAGAGGAACAGAAACTAATATTCACTGGATGGTCATATACCTTTTCACCGATAGATGGGGGAAAATATCACACAGTGTAGCTTTAAGGAAGGTGAATCGAGGCTAGACACTACTGATGATTTATTAAACAGTCTAATAATTAGCTCTCAACATTAGGCCGAGATGGTATGAGGAGTAGACAAGCTACTTGTTGAAAACTTGCCTTAGTTTTCTCACATGATTGATTTAGATTGACTTAAGAAGCTAAATTTATGATACAATTTCGGTCAAAATGTTTTGGTGACTTGTGTTTTTTGAAACATAAGCTTTGCAAACAGTTTTGGCGATTTCAGTCCTTCTGATTTCAAATAGATTGGAGTTGTACGAGTTGTGCAAGACTAGAAGTAGGTGACCACCAAATAGACTGACTTGTTTACAAAAAGGACTTTGTTAGATACCCAGATGAGGAACAAATTTTCCTGATGCACTCCAAACCCTGAGCTCAAAGTCACATTGGCTGAAATTCACCAGATATCCATCTTCTTACCTGTTATTAGCATCTCGAGCTCGTCCGGATGGTCTTCTAAAGACCCCTGGTGGTGGAGGACAGGACGGAAGGGGTGGGGGAGGTATGGAAGGTAAAGGGGGAAGGTTTCGTTTACCCTTGACAAAGCCATGGTTGTCCATAGGGTTTTTTGTCTGTGTGTGGTGCTGAAAGGTTCTTTGGGGTTTTGGTAAAGGGTTAATGGAAGGAGCTCCGGGTTCACTGTAGACGTTCTCGGGGTCCCGACTTCGACGGCTGGCAGATCTCATCACATCTAGAGTGCCGAAGATCGGCTCTGCGGCTCTCTTCTCCGCCTCTTCCTGCTCCTCTTTGGAAGCTGGGCAGAAATAGTTGCCTGGCATAGACAAGGACGATTTGGAAGGAGTCTCCTTCATTGCTTTCTCAAGTTTTTTTATGTGCGTCAGCACTGACTTTTTGTCCTGACAAGTTTCTGTCGTTTTCCCCAATGGGGATTTGTCCAAAATCCATTCTTTTTCTTTCACAGGTCCCTCAGAAGTGTGCAGAGGTTCCTCGAACTTGCTACCATTCTCTTTGCCACAGTTCTGTCTCTCCCAGTTGAAAAGTCTCTTGCTGTCTTTTCTTTGTACTTCCGGCTGTACCTTCTTCCCACCTTCAGTCTCTTTCGGTCCTGTCGTCTGGGTGTTTGCCCCAGTGGGCTCTGTTTTACCTTCCCATTGGGAGATCTTGTCCCGAATGCTGGCAGTGCTTTTAGGTCCTGAGGGAGTCTTGGGGGACTTGGTGCAACCGCCTAAGCCGTTCTCAACGGGCCGAGGATTGGAGGGACTCTTGTGGGCAAGCATGATGTTGTCTCCTGGGCTTCGGTTGAGGTTGCTCAGAGATGAGAGACTGTCCCCAACCCCACACAGGTCTGGCCGCTGAAGCACCACAGATTGGGCCTGGTCAAGCTTCAATCCGCAGCAGTGGAGCCTGAAGAGACCACAGGAAAGATGCTAAAGTCATCAAGACAGTCATTACGTGATTAGATAGCAATTATAGAGTCTGTGCATTTGAAGGTCACATTTCAAAAACATAATTCACACAAAATTACACAACCACAAAATTGCAAACAACGCAGTCTATTAATTTAGACGGTATTCAGCATACATCAAACATGTTCAGAGTTTCCCCTTTGGTATTGGTATTAACTGCATCGTCTAGACTTTCAATGGTGCAACTAATTAAAATGACTTTTTAAATGCAAATTTTAGAGTTCAAATGAGATGCAGATGGACTTTTTTCCTCTGTGGACTTAACACACAAGCCTTCACTGCACAAGTGAGTCACCATCAGCGCATCAAATTGAAGGTTATGAATCAGAAGTCCTTCTGAAAGCACAACTCCTCTGTGAATCTTTGACCTAATGAGCTTGCACCAATGAGCCAAAGTTTAATGGACAGGCATGCATCTTTCTCTTTCTTTAATTGGCTCAGTCAATAAACACAGCCTTGGATTCCGTCCAATGACAACAAAAAGGGGGAAAAGTGAACCTAGAAACGTTTTGTGCCAACGCCACAACATCTTCACCAATATGCCTCCAAATATTGATGCCTCTTTTCAAATACAAACTGTTGGCTCTCAGAAAATTCAAATAAACGTTCAACAACTTTCTTTTGGCATGTTGTGTCTTTCCTCTTTCTGGCTAATGTATCTCATTTCGTGAAGCTCAAGGCAGCCAAGAGGAAAAAGTAGGTCAAGCTCCAAAACCCCAAGGAAAAAAGCGAGAGAGGGAACGAGGCAGAGACAGGGGGCGAGAGGAGTTAGGAAAGAGGAAAATGAGGAGTGTGTAGGACAAAATATGTGATTGTCTCTTGTCGCCTTCAGGAATTGGCCTGCTCAAACTCTTGCAAGGCACATCATCCATCATCAGCCAAACCAAAGTCTCCTCTTCCTGGCGGAGTTAACAGGGGACATAGTACAGTAAGCTGAGGAAATAGCATTTGGTGATAGCAGAACATGGAGAGCTCTCTCTATTTTGACCTTGTTTGGAAACACACTACGCCTCGCTGTACCGAAAAGTACTTCATTAAAATGAGCTCACTCATTTCGCCCATTCTTCTGCAGGTTTTAAATCTTTTACTAACACACTATGGCGTTCCAAACCACCTCGGGTTGGCAGTACCAAAGGGGTTTAATTAGCTTTCAGTAAAAATAACTTTCACAGTTAGGCTTGTCCCAAAATCACCCTCAATATCCCACCTGGGGATGTTTATGAAGTCTATCAGTGTTTACCTTACTGGACGTGTTTAGTTTTAACACCGCCGTGTATGAGGGATGTGGCACAGACTGTTTGCCGGGAAACTTAAGCATGGACTAAAAAGATCTTATGAACTTAGGCTATTCATTTATCATCCTAAGGAAACCGTCCCAAAAAGAACAAGCTAGCTTAGAGTAGCACACTCTTTTGTTGAAATTTCTGTGTTAGACAAAGTTTTACAGGATTACAAAAAAGTATGTCCAGAGTAACTGGTCCTGAACTGTATACTGACACTTATTGGTGTGGATGAAGCATTATGCAAAACAAATGTACTTTATTTTTCTCTGGTCAGAGCTTGACAGTGCTTTATACCGCTTGAGATCAGTTCACAATCAGTGTGTTGCGCACATGTATGGCAAGAGATTGCTTATAAACTAATGCTGATCAATTATGACAATGCTTACTTTACAGTGTTTATATAGTAATATGTTGTATACGGTTGTAAGAACACACAGGCTGAATCCGAAATCTCCCCATAAACCCTCATTCACTATTCCCTACGTTATCCACTAATATAGTTCACTTGAAGGAGTGAATGAAAACGAGTGTGTTAGGTCGGACAGCTGTTGTGTGTACATCGACTGAACACTCGTAATTGCAGTGCATTGTGGGATTGAATGAGTGCACTCAATAACGTCCACTATGGTTTCGGACACCACTACAAATGGCTGTCCCCTTAAATAGTGCCCTATTTGAGGGTATAGGGGGCGATTTCGGATTCAGCCATATTTTATCTCCCTCGTCTGAATTTGAATGAGCAGCTGCATCAATAAATACATTTCAAAATAAGAGTCCTGGTGTATTTCAGGCTTGTTTATTAAATAAAAGTCACACCGTGTGTTATGTTATTATTTAGTTACACAAAAGCTGTATGTAATATAATGTAATTTCCATTTAATTTAAAGTAAACTATTGCAGCTTCTGATGTCCCATCACGGGAAGGAAAGACTAAGAACATTATTTGACACATATTATTAAATATATAGATTTTACTAGTATTAGTGTTATTATAGCTAACAAAAACTGAAACCCTAAAAAAAATCTCTTTCCTTGGAACAAATAAATGTTAACTGACATAAAACAAAAAAAACGTAAACTTTTTTTATTTTAATTTAGTTGAAATTAATTAATTAAAGTTTAAATTAATTCATTAACCTGATGAACCAAACTAAAACTGAAATAAAAATAAATAAAAACTATACAGACACAAAAAAAAGACAAAACAACAGAAATACTAAAACTTTTAACTAAAATTTAAATGCAAGCAGAATTAAATTGAACTCAAAATATTAACAAAAACTATATATTATTATCTCAGTGACACTAAAATAACACTAGTATGGCAAAATCTGTTAGTATGTTTATACGTATATAAATGCAGAAATAGTCGTGTCCCTAAAGTTTCTAAATGTGCTTCTAATTGTTCAACTTAGGAGCACAGGTGCACCTTGGGAAAAAAGTAAGCGTCAAGCCCTGGCTCTGGTACTGTTCAGAGTACAGTATACATTTTTAATACATTTTAATGAAATTATTGTACTATATTTTAGTTTGATAATGTTTATTATTTAATATTTTGTATTTTTGGGGAATTTTATGGTACTAAATTATATTTATGCATTAGTTATAATCTATTTAATCACTTTTTGTGCACGGACGGTTATAAATCTTGAATGCTTTGGAGTACAGACTTCAGTTTGATCTCTTTTTAAAGACGACACTTGGCAGATTATTGATGAAGTGAAAACGTTTTTTAAAAGCGAACATGAAAAAAGTTATACAATTTTTACATTTATTGCAATTTTTTAAACTATGAAATAGATATTTTCCTAAAAACATTTTACTCTAAAACTGTGAGAAATAAACAAGCTGTGCTCCAAATTCGAGGCTGATATATATTTAAAAAATGGGCTTTCAGTAAGAATTTGTTTGGGTGCAGTACCAAACGCTTCCACTAGATGAAATTCGTCTCCCATTCGTTTCTAATGCGAACAATACAATACATTTTTGATACATTCACCACACAAGTGTGACTATTTTTTTTCTAGCCTGACGTTGTTATACTCAATTCTAGTCAGAATATGAGTCTGCTCCTGCTCCGTTGGGCTGTGATTATGGGGTGTGTTTCAACCGAACCAGGAAAGACCTCAATTGGATAGACCTACAACCAATTAGAGCAACGGAGCGACGCATAACGTTAGTTGTCAAATGTCAACAGAACTCAACTGCTGGAAGAAGTAGAAGAAGAGTGTAAACGATCTTTGCCGGTGAATTTAAGGACACACGGAATACTTACCAACACCATCATAATTTTTGAGAGAAATAGTAAAGGTGAACGCATATACGAACAAGTTCTCCGTTTAGTAAACGAATTCAACCCAAGCGCTCTTTGGAGACGTGGATGATTATGTTACTGTTGATCATCTGTCCATCATCATCTAAAGCCCGCCCTGACAATTTCATTGCATTTTCGAGCATAGTTGCTCCACAACAGATCAAGTCCAGACCAAATTTCCCGACCTCAAATGTTGTGGGCGGGGCTAAGTTCGGCTGGCATCCAGGCTTTTCAGCACCATTTAATCTTTTCCAATCATATCCATGATTTTTTTTGTGTTCACACAGCAAGTGCCAAAACATTTACCAAGTTTAGTACCAAGTAAAAAAAAAAACGACACTTCTTCAATTGAAAATTTTCAGTCAAAAATGACCGAACAGCACCAGAGGGTTAAGTAGAAATAATTTATTAAGTGCATTTATCATGTGAATCATTTTTAACGAATAATGGCACCAAACGGAACACAGTTCATATTCAACAATGCTTCCTTTGTTTGATTGAACAAATTCAAACTCACACTCGATTCAATTGACCTATCGGTAAGCCCCGCCCCCCTTAGTTACTGTTGCTAACTCGGACAAACAAACGGAGTTGCTATATCTTACAGTGACAGCTGTCAGTGTGAAAACCTTATCCCGAGATGTTTTTGGACACAGAATGTAGCGTATATCCCGTCCGAATGATGGCCAAACTTTACTGATGGTTTATCAAGTTTATTATGTCCTTTTTCACTCCAAAAAATCATCGTAAGAGCTGAACAAACAAAGCATAAGAAGTGTGCATTAACGTCTCATTCAAAACTCTCCGTTGCATTACCATTAACATACACAGCAAATTACACAAAAACACTCAAACAACTAACAGTAAACAAACATATACACAAACCGTATGCCTTTTCGAGGGTGCAGTTAATAACTGGTAAACTTTGTTTCTGCAAAATAACTCTGATAAACTGCTTGCGAGCTCTATCTTTCACTGCGTTACCCATAGACTATAATGCCCATCAAAATAGGAGTCCTCCTTAGTAAGAGAGATAATGTAGACCTTAAACATATCTAAAATTAAATTAATTTACATATAACCAGTTTAATATGGAGAGGCACTGAAATGTAGACCTTCGTGTTTTTGACCTACAGTGTACATGACGTGAGAACAGTGTTATTATGGTTTGTATGTTAGCAGGGACTTTAATCGTAACTTAATGAGACTATGACAAACCGAAAATCCTCTCAGGATTCCCTGGAGTCAGTGTTACAGTGCCTCAGGCACGACATTCTAGCATTTTTGTTGCATAAACACCATCAAACCGATGAGAGCTTCGGATTTTCCAATGTTTCTCTATGGCGCTGACACCTAAAGATGTCCGAGTTCCGGTCCCAGCGCAACTGATACTCAACTGCTATTGGCTCATCTGCGTTCGAGGGGAGGGGCTTTCCGATAGGTCAATTGTGGAAGGCTGGAACGCTGCAATTTTAACAGCAGCAGCAACAAATTAGCAGGAAATTAAAGGACTTACCCGTTTGCTGATTGGTAGATGCAGTCCTCAGTGTTTGTACAGAGCAGCAGTGCTCTCCCGCCAGTCATGGTGCTAGCAGACGGCATCCTACACACACACAAACAGACAGAAATTAGTATTTTTGGACAATTAAACAGGGAAATATCATAGATTCAGGGACATCTAGCATCAATCATTAGTATTTTTGGACAATTAAACAGGGAAATATCATAGTTTCAGGGACATCTAGCATCAATCATTAGTATTTTTGGACAATTAAACAGGGAAATATCATAGTTTCAGGGACATCTAGCATCAATCATTAGTATTTTTGGACAATTAAACAGGGAAATATCATAGTTTCAGGGACATATAGCATCAATCCTTAGTATTTTGGACAATTAAACAGGGAAATATCAGTTTCAGGGACATATAGCATCAATCATTAGTATTTTTGGACAATTAAACAGGGAAATATCATAGTTTCAGGGACATCTAGCATCAATCATTAGTATTTTTGGACAATTAAACAGGGAAATATCATAGTTTCAGGGACATCTAGCATCAATCATTAGTATTTTTGGACAATTAAACAGGGAAATATAGTTTCAGGGACATCTAGCATCAATCATTAGTATTTTTGGACAATTAAACAGGGAAATATCATAGTTTCAGGGACATCTAGCATCAATCATTAGTATTTTTGGACAATTAAACAGGGAAATATCATAGTTTCAGGGACATATAGCATCAATCCTTAGTATTTTGGACAATTAAACAGGGAAATATCAGTTTCAGGGACATATAGCATCAATCATTAGTATTTTTGGACAATTAAACAGGGAAATATCATAGTTTCAGGGACATCTAGCATCAATCATTAGTATTTTTGGACAATTAAACAGGGAAATATCATAGTTTCAGGGACATCTAGCATCAATCATTAGTATTTTTGGACAATTAAACAGGGAAATATAGTTTCAGGGACATCTAGCATCAATCATTAGTATTTTTGGACAATTAAACAGGGAAATATCATAGTTTCAGGGACATCTAGCATCAATCATTAGTATTTTTGGACAATTAAACAGGGAAATATCATAGTTTCAGGGACATATAGCATCAATCATTAGTATTTTTGGACAATTAAACAGGGAAATATCATAGTTTCAGGGACATATAGCATCAATCATTAGTATTTTTGGACAATTAAACAGGGAAATATCATAGATTCAGGGACATCTAGCATCAATCATTAGTATTTTTGGACAATTAAACAGGGAAATATCATAGTTTCAGGGACATCTAGCATCAATCATTAGTATTTTTGGACAATTAAACAGGGAAATATCATAGTTTCAGGGACATATAGCATCAATCATTAGTATTTTTGGACAATTAAACAGGGAAATATCATAGTTTCAGGGACATATAGCATCAATCATTAGTATTTTTGGACAATTAAACAGGGAAATATCATAGTTTCAGGGACATATAGCATCAATCATTAGTATTTTTGGACAATTAAACAGGGAAATATAGTTTCAGGGACATCTAGCATCAATCATTAGTATTTTTGGACAATTAAACAGGGAAATATCATAGATTCAGGGACATCTAGCATCAATCATTAGTATTTTTGGACAATTAAACAGGGAAATATCATAGTTTCAGGGACATATAGCATCAATCATTAGTATTTTTGGACAATTAAACAGGGAAATATCATAGTTTCAGGGACATATAGCATCAATCGTATTCTTTGAAATAGCTTCAAATGCCATACCATTCTATATGAATATGGTATTCACTAAATACCATAGTACATATCAATATAGCAGTATTTTCCCCCCCCAATGCACCGCCCTAATGACATCCCCTGACTGTATCACAGTACTTTTGGTTAAGAAATATTGGACATTTACAACAGTCATCCGTTTAATCAAAGAGCAGAATCCTCATGATGACAGCAGGAGTGGATGAATGGCTGAATGACTCACAACCCAAACACAAAAGACTACAGTCAGAGAGTTTACACCAGGCTGTTACTATAGCCACAAACAGATCTGAAACAAACATCCCAATTTTGCTTCGTTTAGGAAATCATCACTATTACTGCCGCCCATGAGGGTTAGTGATCTGAACAAATGGCCAACAGAGAAACTTCAACGTGCAGCAAAAATGACCCCTCGAAATCATGTACAATAATACTGAGGTCAAAAAGGGAGACCAAACAACTTGACGTGACCTACGACCCCTTGCGCTGTGTTTTAAAGGAGCCAGTAATTATCAGCCAGCCTATAAAGAACTTGCTAAGCAGTCGGGTCTGTTTTCGAGCGATCCCAACCCTTGCCACAGGTGTTACCACTTAACCAACACATTTGGAGAGGATTGTCGAGTGTGTACGTATGCGTCTGTTCTTTTTGTTCTCTGCCAAACGGAAGTATGACAATGTCCACGGGACACAAGCGGGGGTGCAACATAAACGAACCCCATCTGTTTCCACGTTCGCCATTCCACATGTGCAAGAGCTCAACGATTAACCCACATTCCCAGCATTCTGCCACCACTGGAGGCGGCCGTAAAAACCTTCCTCTCCAGCTCGGATGACGTAAAGGTTACCAAACGGTGCTATTTCGGGACTACCAGGTTCTCCAGAGGTACTCAATGTGTTGATCCATCTGCGGGCGAGTATTGCTTGGCATCATTGGTTGTTTTTCTGAGCGTCGGCCAAGGGCAATAATGTTGTGCTGTGGAGTTTCACACTTTGGTGTGGTGAGCCCTCTTGTTTTGATGAGCAATTAATGCATAGCATCCAAAACTTCTGGTACTAAACTGCAGAAGAACTGACAAATAAAAAGAAATTGTAAATACAATAAGCACATGTTGCTTGGGATATATGAGGACATTATCGCAGACAAATATAAGACGACACGTTGCAAGTTTCTAACCTTCTGTGCTAGAAAATGTATTCTTTTGAACTGGTTAATGGATAAATTAGTCCGTTTATTTATCGCCGTAGGGAAAGTACATATGCACAATACTCACACAGACATTTAAAATGTCTAATTTAGGATTTAAGATAAGATAATCAATCAACACTAGAAGATGAATTTAAAAATATAAAATAAAGATAGTTTGGACCTGTTTTTCACGAATCTGGGAACACAATACCGTCGTCCGGATGGCAGTAGTTCAAAAGCATAATGTAAGGGATGCCTCTTATCAAGCACAATAATGTTGGCTTTATTTATCACCCTCTCTTTGTACACTCACCTAAAGGATTATTAGGAACACCTGTTCAATTTCTCATTAAGGCAATTATCTAATCAACCAATCACATGGCAGTTGCTTCAATGCATTTAGGGGTGTGGTCCTGGTCAAGACAATCTCCTGAACTCCAAACTGAATGTCAGAATGGGAAAGAAAGGAGATTTAAGCAATTTTGAGCGTGGCATGGTTGTTGGTGCCGGTCTGAGTATTTCACAATCTGCTCAGTTACTGGGATTTTCACGCACAACCATTTCTAGGGTTTACAAAGAATGGTGTGAAAAGGGAAAAACATCCAGTATGCGGCAGTCCTGTGGGAGAAAATGCCTTGTTGATGCTCGAGGTCAGAGGAGAATGGGCCGACTGATTCAAGCTGATAGAAGAGCAACTTTAACTGAAATAACCACTCGGTACAACCGAGGTATGCAGCAAAGCATTTGTGAAGCCACAACACACACAACCTTGAGGCGGATGGGCTACAACAGCAGAAGACCCCACCGGGTACCACTCATCTCCACTACAAATAGGAAAAAGAGGCGACAATTTGCACGGGCTCACCAAAATTGGACAGTTGAAGACTGGAAAAATGTTGCCTGGTCTGATGAGTCTCGATTTCTGTTGAGACATTCAGATGGTAGAGTCAGAATTTGGCGTAAACAGAATGAGAACATGGATCCATCATGCCTTGTTACCACTGTGCAGGCTGGTGGTGGTGGTGTAATGGTGTGGGGGATGTTTTCTTGGCACACTTTAGGCCCCTTAGTGCCAATTGGGCATCGTTTAAATGCCACTGCCTACCTGAGCATTGTTTCTGACTAGGGCTGTAACGATTTGACCAAAAATAAAAACCTCGATTAATTGAACATTTTACCTCGATTACGATTAATGAACGATTATTTTGCTTTTTTTTTTTTTTTGCTTTTTTTTTGCCTCGTAAGGTTCAGTAATTTCCTGATAAGGTTTTTACTGTAAATATTTTCTACTATTAAAGGTGGATTTTTTTTTTCTAATGAAAAAGTGCATTTCTTTGTGATTTTAAAACACTTGAAGGAAACGGTTCACTTTCAGCAGTTATTGTCTATGGGGCAGATTTCTGCTTGTACATCAGATACAGATACATTAACACAGTAGGCCTACATTACATTTATTTGAATGCATTAATGAGAGAGTGATTGTGTGTGAATTACTCATTACCGTCTCTATTCATTATGAAGCTGCGGTTTGTACTTAGCCTACTTCAAAGGTATTAAAATATATGCTATAACGGTTGAGTTTCTAAGCTACTTTAGTGACTTTACTTTAGTCACAGGACAGTGTTGACACTGCGTTTCTGCGCTGCTTTGCGCGCAATCTTCACGTGATGTGCGAGTTTCTGTCTGAGTGCTCGTTTGTCACAATATATCAGGCATTAGTTCAACATAATACACATCTGATGGTCGAAACTCGCTTTAATGTTCAAACTGGCAGGGCTTAAAACATACAAATGACAAAGCTTTGTGAGGACGCAGTTGAGGACGCGCGCGCGTTTAAATGTTGAAACTGACACGCCTTTAAACGCATTTACTTGACAAACTTTATGAGCACGAAAGTGAAAGGCTTGTGTGTGTGTGTGTGTGTCGTCGGCAGTGCGTATAGGCTATAAGAACGGTGATTAACTGACCTGTATATAAACTGTGTAAAACATGCAGTTACTAAAGTGATTCTGGGCATCTATTAACACAGATAACTGCTCCTGCTTCTCTCTGTGTGCCTGAAAACTGCACTTGATGTGACTGACGGGGCGGAGTCACATAAACAACAAAAGCAGTCTGCTATGGACATTAAAAGACAATCATTTCTTTAAGAAATACAACCTCTGTTGTAACTTCTTACCTACATAAGTCCACTCAAGCTTATGGTCCAAGACTATGCCAATAGTGTGTTACTAATTGTACTTGTTCACCATTTATTAATGTAGGATGGGTTATATCCTGTTCTCTCCCTCTAAAATCAATAATCATCTCCTTACGCCCCTTCGATGGCACTATGACACAGGGTTATACTTGAATATGTATCTTTAGATTACTTAACCTGTGCTTCTCATAGCAAAGACGCCATGTTTCACAGAAGGTGGGGTCCAATCTTGATATATATGGGTTTAAATATATCTTAGTAGAGTTTTTTTTTTAATGAGGTTTAAATATGGGTGGTATATTTGAGTATAAATATGGAAGGCATTTTGTTCGTACAATCATTCATTTTCGTTTTAGATTGATTTATTGAAGGTGTCCCCCCATAATAATAATAATTATTATTATTGTTTTGTTTTTTTCTCATTCAATTTTAGGTTATGTTTGTAATGCTTGAAAATAAATAAACATATATAAAAAATATATATACAAAATAAATAAAACAAATAAAGAAAATACATAAAATAAATCTAAATAAAATAAATACATAAATTAAAATTGACAAATTTGAAAAACAAATTGAAATAATAAAATAAAAATTATATTTAAAATGGATAATTATTAAAAAATAAAAATAATAAAATAAAAATATAATACATTTATTTAAAATGGATAATTATTACAAAATAAAATAAATATAATCAAATACATTTTATTTAAAATGGATTATTACAAAATAAAATATAAAACTAAAACACATTATATAAAAATAAATAATTTCAATTAAATCATATTTAATATTTAATTTATTTATTTATTTATTAAACAAATAATCAAATGAATCAATGGTACTCTGAGAGATATCCTACCTTAGGGACTTCTATCTGTAAAACAACGTACTGCCAAGGTACATGCCTACATTTCCCACATAGGATAAAATAATTTAATTAAATTGTATATTAAAATGAATAATTAAAATAAAATACAAAAAAATAACAAACAAAAATAATAAAATCTTTTTTTAATCATAAAATATACTGCTATAAACGGCTATCTTTCTTTAGTTTGCTGTCTTTTTCTTCTTCTTTCTATCGTCTCTCTAGCTCTCAGTCGACTTTCAGCCCTAAATGATTTTCAGCTGTGTGTGTGTGTGTGTGTGTTGAGTCACATGTTTGCGGAGAAACATCAGCGTTCCCCCTTCTCTCTCTCTTTCTGAAAATGCAAAGGAGGGAGAGAGAGAGAAATGAAAAAGGAATGCCAAAGTTTGAGCATGCCGTGAGTAGCTGAGCTGAAATGATCTATTCTAGGTCAAGTACAGTTGGAATATATCAGTTGTAAATATAACTTATAAATCGTTTAACATCTGCATGCATGCTTAGAAAACAAGCTAACTGATTGGAAGAATCCTTCATGTATGTAACACAAAAGGGACCAAAGAATAATACTTCGTCTTAGGGGTTTGTTCAGCAATAGAAACTAACACCACTTCAGATCAATCTGACAGTTGCCGTGTTTACAACCTTAATTTTAGGGTCTTTGTTCTCTTCACTATTGTTAAATGTGACCTCTGTGAGATAAGGCGACTTCCACAATGATGTGGAGAAAGTGAGCCATCTGTTCCAGCCAATAAAATACTCCATCTGACCTGAGGGACCTTTGCTTGTCCCGCCCCCTGACCCGAGGCCCATCAGCTGATTGGATGACAGCACGCTCATTGTTCAGAACAGAAAGAGGATTGGAGCAAACCTGGCTCACAAACAGATCCGTCGAGTCGCCGGAGCTCCGTTTTATTGCTCTTCATATAGTTCAGGAGATTTAATGGAGCTTCCCGTAATGTTTCTCTGAAGTATCAGCAATCGTCTCAGGTGTTTCTTCTCCATTTCCTACAATTATTTGCAAAGCTGTGAAAAGCGTTCAATTTGACTTGACTGTAAAACGAATGTGGATAGCAATGTTTGAGCATCACTGAGATCTCTTCCGAAGCCCTAGAGGAGACGTGAGATACTCTCAGGAGAAACTTTCGAGGGCCTTGCAGTTCTGTCAGATATTTAATATGCTTCGATTAGTACAAGATCACACGAGTGAAGGACAGTGAATGCATCAGTAATGTTATGTAAGCGACTAACAGCAGATCTTTCTCATTCCAGAGACACACAGGGCAGATACTGAGGGAAGAGAGGACATAATCCGTGCTTATTAAGTTAAAGAGTGCAGGAAAGGTTTTTTTTTTTCCGGCAGAGCAGTAAAGCTTTTAGTGTGTGTGATAACGGCAGCAGAGTAAACATGTCAGTTACAGATGGTTTGCATGCTTGTTTTGTTATACTTATGAACTTTTAAACCAACTAAGACCTTTACAAACACACAAATAATATCCTGATTAAAATCTCAAAGTGCCAAAAAGTGTCTTCAGGAATGGTTTGAGGAGCACAACAATGAGTTTGAGGCGTTGACTCGTCCTCCAAATTCCCCAGATCTCAATCCAATCGAGCGTCTGTGGGATGTGCGGAACAAACGAGTTCGATCCACGGAGGCTCCACCTCACAACTTACAGGACTTAAAGGATCTGCTGCTAACATTTTGGTGCCAGACACCACAGCACAGCTTCAGGGGTCTAGTGAAGGTCATGCCTCGACGGGTCAGCAAAAGGGGGACTAACACAATATCAGGTCATAATGTTATACTTGATCGGTGTGTATTATATATAAACAATTTAAATAAAATCGTATTTAATTAATTTATATATATTGTTGCTATTATTGTTATTAATTTGGACTAAATTATTCAATAAAAATGTAAATAATACAAAACAAAATTGTCAAAATGATGATGCATATTGTAAGTACTGCAAAAGGCAACCCTGTCAAATTTGTTAATTGTAAAAAAAGAAATGCTTTCACTCAAAAAAATGGTTTTACTTCATTTTTTTTGTCAACAGGTTCCACGTAATTGGGTTATGTTGAATTTAATTAAAATTGTTTATTTCAGTAAACTTAATTTTTTTACGTAAGGTTAATTCAATGCCATTTAGTTAAATCAGGTTAACATTCTTAATTTTGTCCAAAACTACTCAATTTAATTATTCTAAAATGAATATAAAAAACATACCAAAACAAGTAATCCAGTTTAAGTAATTATTTTTATTTATTGAAATACTATTTTTTAAGGTCTTATTGGCTAGCCAGAAGATGGTTTTGTTACATCCATGACATGCCCAAAGTAGTTGTTTTTTATTATTAAAACAACTTTAATAGTTATTAGCAGGTCCTCACCCCAAGCACATGCTCTACACTTCACCACAATGGTAAACTCCAAAAACACTAACATAACAAAAACTTTTAAATACCAACAAAACATTAAGTATTAAAAAGTCTCTCCATTTTCTCATCTTCACTGAAAAAAATGATTTGTTGAATTTACTACATTTTTTTATCGTAAGTGGGCGCAATCAATTTATTTTATCTCAATTTAAACAAAAACACATGCAATTCCCATAAAACCAATACATTTTTTAAAATTAAAATCAAAAAACTAAATTTAAATTATTTAAACGAGCACAAATTAATTTTGCTTAATTTAATCAGGCCAATTTTTTTCAGTGTTGTTAAAAATGCATCAACTACACTGAAAAAAAAAAGATTATGGCCCGATTAAATTAAGCATAATTAATTTGTGCTCGTTTAAATAATTTAAATGTAGTTTTTTGATTTTAATTTTAAAAAATGAATTGGTTTTATGGGAATTGCATGTGTTTTTGTTTAAATTGAGATAAAATAAATTGATTGCGACCACTTACGATACATTTTTTTTTTAAAGTAAATTTAACGAATCATTTTTTTCAGTGAAGCACTTTATTTAAACATTTACTCTCCGAATTCAGCCCCTTTGCAAAGCATGATGGGAAGTGAAAGTCTTGTTTGATTGATGTTGTTTCAAAATGAAAACTTCAAGTTATGTCAAAGAGTAACGGTTTTAAGTCAGTTTAACATGAATCAATTACATTTGAACCAGAAACCTGATATAATTGTGTTAAATCAAGATGAATTGCTAAAATAAAGTAAACAGCATCATAAAATAATTTTTTGAGTGTTGTTTGGTTGCAAACGCTACATTTTAGTTTAAATGAAGAACAACAGAAGCTAATGGGAGGTTGACACAAGTATAAGTGTACAAGTTGTGTGTGTGCGCAGTTATTTAACTTGGCAAATGTCCTTGGATCCAGCAAAAGTATGTAGATTCGTCACGTTTAGTGTACATAACTGCGTTATATGAGTGGAAGGATGTGAGGAGCCCTAATGGAAATGATAGCCCATCTGCGTTTAGCTATAAATCTTTTCATTTTTTCTCTGTCATTCTCTCTCACAAGCCAAACCCTGCAGAGCCGGATTGTAGGAGGGTTTCATAAGGGACACGAACACACACATGCAAACAAAGGGTCAGATTCACAAAGGGCAGGTCAAATCCGCATGATATCATCGGGAACGTTCCAGAATCTCGCATTACAGGCCATGTTCATCCACTTACAAACGCAGGTCTTAGTGCTCAAAAACAGAGAGAGCGCTCATTTACTCAGATTTACTTCAGATGAACACCAAAGGAGATGTGGATGGTGATTTAAAAAGCTAAACAAGACTAATAAATGACTTCATTCAGTCTTGTAACTGCATGCAAAAAAGTGACTCAACCCATGTATGCGTTTGTAAGTAATTTGGAAGAACATGAGGGTGAATGAATACGTGATGACAGAATTGAATCGTCTTGTGTTTTGAATGTGGCGCAGTGATGAAACCTGTCCTAATGGGATGTTTTTCAGTCCGAGATGTGTCACGTATCTCTGCTGAACAAGTGACCGAGATGTCGAGGAGAGCCAGCTTTAGCTCTGTTTCTCCTCCTCCTCCTCCTCCTCACAGCTGGTTCTCATAAAGCCTTCACTCGGCTATGGCCCTGAGGGCCCTCAAACCGATGACATCATGCTCTCTGCACTTCTCCAAAAACAGAGAGATAGATGTGTGATTTCCACAGAGAGAGCTTGGCCGTCACTGATATTGAGAGTCCGGAGCCAAATCGCAATCACATTTACTATTCGTTCTCCATCTTTCCTGTTTGTAGGTTTAGATTCTGCTGACACAAAATAGGAACGCAGTCAGCAAATCCGTCAAATAACTCGGATACTTGCTAATTGAGGATGCAAGAAAGTGAAAAAGGAACTATTCTCATCAGACTCAAGTGGAATCAGCCAACTTTCCTGCATTGGTTTGGGCAGCGGGGGCTGTTTCTGGCTTAAAAATCCTGTTTTAAAAAGGAAATGTATCAACAAGCATAGAAAACTGCTTGTCAAGCCATTTCCTGGGGTCTTTAAATATGGTCAAATGTGTTAAATTTAAACTACAGAAACAACAACAGAAGCTAATGGGAGGTTGACACAAGTATAAGTGTACAAGTTGTGTGTGTGCGCAGTTATTTAACTTGGCAGATTTCCTTGGATCCAGCTAAAGAATGTAGATTCGTCACGTTTAGTGTACATAACTGCGTTATATGAGTGGAACGATGTGTAAAGTGTGTCAGGCGATGTGAGGAGACCTAATGGAACGATAGACCTTCTGCGTTTGGCTACATATATGAAGCTTAAAGCGAAGCTTTTGACAGCATTTCACATAGTATTTTATTGGAGCGGTTGATTTCCATTGGAATCACTGGTATTTCTCTTGATTATTTTAGATCAGGTTGGACTCAGTTAGTTAAAATAAAAAAATTCAAATCACGGATATCTTAGATTACCAGTGGCGTGCCTCAGGGCTCGGTTTTGGGCCAGCTTCTGTTTATTAATTATCTATTTTGGCTTTAGGACAAATTTTCCGCAAATTCGGTATAAACTTTCATTGTTATGCTGATGACACCCAGCTCAATGGGCGTCGGAAGCATTTTATGTGGGTGGGACATGACCCACCCACCAATGATATTGGACCCACTCACTTTAAAAAAAATCTCCATTATGTCACCTGATGGGAGTTTGCCAGGGAGTTTCCTTTCCGTCGCCTTTGGCTTGCTCAGTTGGGGACACTAAATATTCAACTATATTACTGATCAGCTCATTTAAATTATCATAAAGTCATAATTAAGAGATAAAATGTTAAAAATACGATTTTAAACGTCTTCATTATTAGATAAAAAGTCAGAAATATGATTTTAAATGTTCTTATTGTTAGATCAAAAGACAAAAATATTATTTTAAAAGTCATAATAGTGAGATAAACCGTCGAAAAATACGACATGCTAAGTCATAATTGTAAGATAAAATGTTGAAAATATGATTTTAAATGTCATAGTGAGATACACAGTCGAAAAGACGACATGCTAAGTCATAATTGTAAGATAAAATGTTGAAAATATGATTTTAAATGTCCTCATTATTAGATAAAAAGTAAAAAATATGATTTTAAATGTTCTTATTATTAGATAAAAAGTAAAAAATAGGACATGCCAAGTCATTGTGAGATGAACAGTTGAAATTAGGACTTTATAAATTAAAATTTTTTGGATTTCAAGTCAAAATTATAACTTAAATCATCCTAATTATGAGATAAAAAGCTGAAATTAGATTTTAAAAAGCCTCAATTGTGACCAAAACACACACTAAGACATTTAAGAGATGAAATCATGCTTGTTATTGCGCTTTCAATTTTTTGATTCACACTTATAATAATAATATTTAGATTATTGTTTTCATTTTGTGCAATATATTTTATTTATTTTGAAATCAGTTTTTACACACTAAGACATTTAAGAGAGAATCATGTTGTTTTTTTTAAATGCGCTTTTAATTTTTTGATTCACACTTATTATTATTATTATTATTATTATTATATTTACATTAGTTTTCATTTTGTGCAATATATTTTATTTATTTATTTATTTTGAAATCAGTTTACAACAGAAATTAATCAATCAAAAACTTACTTTAGCTTTTCATCTAAAACAAAATGTATTTCCTATCATCACTGTAAAGCTGCTCTGAAGCATCCGTGTTGTGAAAAACGCTATAGAAATAAAGGTGACTTGACTTTGCTGTCAAAATTAACACTGCTTCTGACACCCATGCCCAGCTCTATATGTCTTCATGGTTTCCATGTAATTTTCATAAGGTTAACAGTGAGAAGAACACAAGAAGTTTTACATTGACTATTGACAATTCTGTTATCTCTCCTTCCCTGTCTGGGTGTCATCCTTGACAGCATTTTATCTTTTGAGGCACATGTAAATAGCTTATATGAATCGTTTTCGGCCATTTCTTTCCGCTAATAGTACATGCATTAGTTACATCTCGCATTGAGTATTGCAATTCTCTTTACAAACTTCAAATGACATGCTACATTTACTGCTCTGCCATTGTTATCCTCTGTCGGAGAGGACAAGCTTTAGACAGGAACCATTCTAGGTCGGCCACAGAATGAGACAGGAAGTGGAGAGGATACGGCAAACAATCCGTTTATGTGTGTTCGTGCACCCCTATCAGTGCCTTCCGAAACTAAATCTCACTGTGAATTGTTGTGCATTTCAATCGCAGCTATGTTCCCCTGTTGTTGCGGTGTCTGGGTTGTAAAACATTACAATAACGTTCAAATAACTTATTGTTAATGATACTCTTCCAGGACATGGAGGAGGATGGTGGCTGTTTACATTTGCTCGGGTCAAATGAGCACAGTGAAACTGTAGAAGTTGTAATTATGGTTTTCAGACAGAACCACATGACCAACCGCGCGACACTTTAGGCCCAGGAGACCTCAAGGGAGAAAAAGGCATGACAAAGTCTTATTTTCTTGTTTACGCAAGCGTTAGCTAGGGGCGACATCACGGACAGTTAGTCACACAGGAAGGGAGATAACAGGATGTGGAATTACAAGACCCCAGTAATCTCTTATGTGTCTCCTCTGGGGTTTTAAAAGAGATCTCAGCAATGTTTCACAATGTGCTCAGATTTGCCCAGATATTACATTCTGCAATCAAATCTGAATCTAAGAGAGTCGGTTTGATCATATTCCCCTAGGAAAGAAAAGATCTCTTTAATGTCTCAATTGTTTCTACTTGAGACTTTCACTTTTCTGTTTCTCCAGAGAAAAACTTAAACCGTAATCTTGCATGTGTCTCCTCTGGAGATTGGAGAGTCTCAAACTGTAGTCAGATTTTCCAAGAAGTCTGCAATCAAATGCCAGAGATCTCAATATGAACACACACACTCTCCCAAGACCAAAAGATTTGAGTTATACTATGCGTTCAAGTTACAGATTTACGAATCTTGGCAAGTCTGAGAACAGTTTGAGACTTTAAAAACCAGCGAAGGCAAAACCAGGAGACATCAGCAAAAGTGGTTCTCCAAAAAAATAGATTAAACATCAATAACTATACTTTAAATCATGAAGGAGCCCATCTGATTTTGATCCGAAGAGGAAAACCAATGTATGCGTTTCCTTGGATTCCATAAGTAACTGAAGGTCGTGAAAACTTTCGGTCCTTCACTCTGGCGGTTTGGTTTACATTCACTCTGGAAATGTTGATTTTGAGAGCGAGCTGAGGGCAAAAAAAAAGAAGGGAAAAAGAGAGGAGAGGAGGAGAGAGAAACAAGAGGCTCGGTTGCTTGGTGGATCGTTGACTCCGGAAGAGGACTTTCCCAAGCTCTCGCCACGCAGGGCTCCGATGGGAATAGCGCAGGGAATTGTAGGAATCCGTCTGCGCTGAGGCGCATAGGGCCGGTGGGAATCGTCAGGCGGAACCACAGAAGCGTGAGGAAAAACAGGAAGTGTAACTGGAGATCTGGCTTCGAGTCAAGCCAAGAGCGGAGAAAAAGTCGCGGTATGCGAGCATAGGGGCCACCGTGAGTTGCGCTGATCGAGGACCTCAACCTACACCCAAGATCAGCATTGTAATTCCTATATGAGACCAAGACAACTGCACTCAGATCAGCCAGAAATGGGACACTTCTGCTGTCTTTCACTGCTATGGATATCAAGTGGATTCTGGGTAACGATTCAAATCCTTCTGCATCCTCAGGACACGGCTCTGGGAGAGTAAAACATTCAATGCATTAAAATGCATCGTTTCATCCGGATCGGACCTAATACGTGTACACAAGATGACCTCTCATCACTCCATCCTTCCCAAAAAAATGTCCAAGTTTAAGGATACAAACAGGGACAAAAACAGAAGTGACTCCAAAAAAAAAAAGTCTTTGGAAATTCAGTGGTTTTCCCTTGTAATACAAGATCCAGAAACTGCATGTTCCTCTGCAAACATAAGCTTTAATGCCTCACCGGGTGTTAGAGCACAGATATTTCCATGATTTTCAGGGTAGGATTGTGCCCTGGCATGGAAAACAGGCGATAATATTCTTGTGCACATTTTATAGAATGCTCTTTGAGAGCCAAGTTGGTTAGTTTCAGATCAGTTATCCAAACCACTTCTGCCAATTTTATCCCGCAACTTTGCCTCCAGTTACAATTTGCTAATGTTCCGCTGCAACATTCCCAACACAAACATCTTATCCTCTTCAAGGTCCTGAAATTAGACGTGCCTCGAAGGTAAACCTCGTTGTGATTCACATTTGCTGCTGCAACGTTTATGGCTGTAGGTTTAGGGTTACTGCATGACACCAAATAAAACTAGTATAAGAATTTTGCATGTGAATCAAACAAGAGTCTGTGCACAACTCAACAATATTCTAAGGACTCAAACAAGATGTTTCCCCCCCAAAAAGCAGGGTATCCTTCTGAAGTGAGAAGCTGATACAGGATTAGCTATCAAGGTTGCACATGTACATACCAGGCAGTGTGTTTGAGTGCGACTGTAACAACTAAAGCATTGTGCGAAATCTCGGCCAGGTGCGTCTCCACCTGCACAGGATGACAAACTGTAACTCACATTACCTGAAAACACCTCTGACAGGGAAAAAGAGCTTTGATGCTCAGGCAAACAGCATGAACTTGGCAGAATGTAAAACTAATGACTTAATGATAACCTTCCAAATTAAGAGAGAACACTGCAGGTCTGGTGTACCAAATTTATCGGATTGAGGTCTTACAATTGTCTGGCTATCACCAGACCAAGCTCAATTTAAGATTGAACATTGGTCTGGGGAGTCCATGTATTTTCTACTGCATAAGAGGCGTGATAAACGAGCATAATTCAAATGACTCTGCACGCAATTGGATAGTCCTTCAACCAATCAGACCACAAGATGCGTGATAAACGAGCATAAATTAAATGACTGTACGCAATTGGATAGTCCTTCAACCAATCAGACCACAAGAGGCGTGATAAACGAGCATAATTCAAATGACTCTGCACGCAATTGGATAGTCCTTCAACCAATCAGACCACAAGATGCGTGATAAACGAGCATAAATTAAATGATTGTACGCAATTGGATAGTCCTTCAACCAATCAGACCACAAGAGGCGTGATAAACGAGCATAATTCAAATGACTCAGAATGCAATTGGATAGTCCATCAACCAATCAGACCACAAGAAACGTGATAAACGAGCATAATTCAAATGATTCTGTATGCAATTGGATAGTCCTTCAACTAATCAGACCACAAGAGGCGTGATAAACAAGCATAATTCAAATGACTCTACGCAATTGGATAGTCCTTCAACTAATCAGACCACAAGAGGCGTGATAAACGAGCATAATTCAAATGACTCTACGCAATTGGATAGTCCATCAACCAATCAGACCACAAGAGGCGTGATAAACGAGCATAATTCAAATGATTCTGTATGCAATTGGATAGTCCTTCAACTAATCAGACCACAAGAAACGTGATAAACGAGCATAATTCAAATGATTCTGTATGCAATTGGATAGTCCTTCAACTAATCAGACCACAAGAGGCGTGATAAACGAGCATAATTCAAATGACTCTACGCAATTGGATAGTCCTTCAACCAATCAGACCACAAGAAACGTGATAAACGAGCATAATTCAAATGATTCTGTATGCAATTGGATAGTCCTTCAACTAATCAGACCACAAGAGGCGTGATAAACGAGCATAATTCAAATGACTCTACGCAATTGGATAGTCCTTCAACCAATCAGACCACAAGAGGCGTGATAAACGAGCATAATTCAAATGACTCAGAATGCAATTGGATAGTCCTTCAACCAATCAGACCACAAGAAACGTGATAAACGAGCATAATTCAAATGATTCTGTATGCAATTGGATAGTCCTTCAACTAATCAGACCACAAGAGGCGTGATAAACGAGCATAATTCAAATGATTCTGTATGCAATTGGATAGTCCTTCAACTAATCAGACCACAAGAGGCGTGATAAACGAGCATAATTCAAATGACTACGCAATTGGATAGTCCTTCAACCAATCAGACCACAAGAGGCGTGATAAACGAGCATAATTCAAATGACTCTGTACGCAATTGGATAGTACTTCAACCAATCAGACCACAAGAGGCGTGATAAACGAGCATAATTCAAATGACTCAGAATGCAATTGGATAGTCCTTCAACCAATCAGACCACAAGAAACGTGATAAACGAGCATAATTCAAATGATTCTGTATGCAATTGGATAGTCCTTCAACTAATCAGACCACAAGAGGCGTGATAAACGAGCATAATTCAAATGACTCTACGCAATTGGATAGTCCTTCAACTAATCAGACCACAAGAGGCGTGATAAACGAGCATAATTCAAATGATTCTGTATGCAATTGGATAGTCCTTCAACTAATCAGACCACAAGAGGCGTGATAAACGAGCATAATTCAAATGACTCTACGCAATTGGATAGTCCTTCAACTAATCAGACCACAAGAGGCGTGATAAACGAGCATAATTCAAATGACTCTACGCAATTGGATAGTCCTTCAACTAATCAGACCACAAGATGCGTGATAAACGAGCATAAATTAAATGACTCTGTACGCAATTGGATAGTACTTCAACCAATCAGACCACAAGAAACGTGATAAACGAGCATAATTCAAATGATTCTGTATGCAATTGGATAGTCCTTCAACCAATCAGACCACAAGAGGCGTGATAAACGAGCATAATTCAAATGATTCTGTATGCAATTGTATAGTCCTTCAACCAATCAGACCACAAGATGCGTGATAAACGGGCAACGACCCATCACTTCTCTATCCATCATTGTGTTAAACCCGCCAATAGCGTGCCAGGTGGAGAAGCCAGTCTGTGATTGGTTCCCGCAAAAGTGTGAAACCAAATCGCCGGCAGATCAGGCTGGGTTTACCCAGTCTAGTCTTACAAGTAATTACAAGTCAATAGTTTCATTATTTATCCCTCGACTGAAGCATATCTCACCTGGTTTTCCTTTAGGACCCACATTTTACATGCCATCCAATACAATATCTGAGCCGTAAACCACCTTTTGATTGTATTTTCTTGTAATTTGTTCACGGTTTTCAAGAATGAAGGCATGTTATACAACCTGTCCAGGTTGGCGACTGCCTAATTTGACTAGATTCTAAGCTACTGTAGCGTCTGATTGGACACGCCGGCTTTTATACGTCAACAACAGCAGATACCGGGAGAGCTTTCTCCTTCCTTTTATAAGCAAACAGGGAGCAAAGTTGAAAGTCTGTTGCATGACAGTGCTTGACCAGCAAGAAATGCAGCGACAAGAAAAAACTTGACTCTTCACTCCAAGAGTTCAATGAATTGGAGGACGTTGACATGAGTCATGTGAAAAGGCCTTTAGGCTGCACATCTTAGATGATTTGCTGGTTCCTAAGAGCTGTAATTGGTTGCAGATTGGAAATGTGCAGGCAGCAAAAGAGCGAGAGAGAAGAAAAGAAGGCCGTATTAAAGTGTTTTAGAAGGTAAAGGGGTATTTCAAACAACCCACGCTAGGAGAGGAAGAAGAAACATCCCACGTTCCAGATGGGGAAGAATGGATTGTTTTACTCAGCCTCACCCACATTCTCCTTTTTATTTTCTTCTTGTTCCTTCCTCCCTGTCATCTTCACTAACTCCATGACACTTCCACATCACTTCCCTTGTCTTTGCCCAAATTACGTCCTAATCTGTCCTTGATGATAAGTGTTGAAGTTCATCCCATTTTCTGAAAGTACTGAGGACTGCCAATTGATCTAATGATTGATTGATGAAATAAAGTCAGTCTTTTTACCACCCACAGCGATACAGGTTTATGACTGTCCTTTCAATAGTGTTAAAGGGTTAGTACACCCCAAAATTCACTATTTACTCACCCTCATATAATTCCAAACCAATTTCTTTCTTCTGTAAAACACAAGGAGATATAAACAGAATGTGAACTTGGATGTTGTATAAAAACATACCATGACCACGGTCAACTATTAAAGGGTTAGTTCACCCAAAAATGAAAATTCTGTCATTAATTACTCACCCTCATGTTGTTGGACACCCGTAAGTCCTCCGTTCATATTCGGAACACAAATGAAGATATTTTAGTTGAAAGCTGATGGCTGAGAAAGGCTTCAGACAGGCCTCCATTGGCATTCAGTACATTGACACTTCCCAGATCCATGAAAGGCACTTAAAACGTCGTTACAAAGTCTATCTCACCACAGTGGCTCTACAATAATCTTACGATGCGACGACAATAGTTTTTGTGCGCAAAAAAAAATCAAAATAACACCTTTATCCAACTTGTTCTTGTCTTCCGTGTGTGTCTCCACGACGCATGCGCGAGAATATGACGCAGATCCGGCGTTCGGACATATGACCCAGAAGCGATTTGTTTACAAGCAGAGGAAGACGCGCGTATCTAAGCTGTTGAATTCTACATTGATCGTGCTTTAGGTCTCGGCGTAGTTCTCAAAATGGGGCTTAAGTGTGTATTTCATGGATTCCCGAACACCGGCGCTATGTCATATTCTCGCGCATGCGTCGTGGAGGCACACACGGAAGACAAGAACAAGTTGGATAAAGGTGTTATTTTGATTTTTTTTTGCGCACAAAAACTATTGTCGTCGCATTGTAAGATTATTGTAGAGCCACTGTGGTGAGATAGACTTTGTAACAACGTTTTAAGTGCCTTTCATGGATCTTGGAAGTGTAAATGTACTGAATGCCAATGGAGGCCTATCTGAAGCCTTTCTCAGCCATCAGCTTTCAACTAAAATATCTTAATTTGTGTTCCGAATATGAACGGAGGTCTTACGGGTGTCCAACGACATGAGGGTGAGTAATTAATGACAGAATTTTCATCTTTGGGTGAACTAACCCTTTAAGCTCTAAAATCACAATAAAAGTAGTCCACTCAACTTGTGCAATACAAAGTTCTGTCAAGTCAAGTCACCTTTATTTATATAGCGCTTTATACAATGCTGATTTTTTTCAAAGCAGCTTTACCGTGATAACAGGAAAGTAATGCATGATGATTCAGTGATCCGTTGTAAAGATTATCAATTATTAAATTTGTTCATTTCATCTAATAAGCAATCCACAAAAAAATGACGCAATTCTCATATAACAGTGTCAGTAAAGTCAGATCAATAATTTTGTTGAATATTAAGTCATGAAACACTAGATGGCACAGGCTGATTGGTCCTTAACTCAATCTGCTTGCAATCACATTCTAGGGTACAGCTGATTAGTTCCTGCTATATTAGTAGCCAATGAGCTCGCTGCTCAACATTCAAATACTGGTCAGCATTTTCCTTAGCCGTGCAACGCGCTTTCAGAAACCCTTCACCTTCCCCAGCTCCACCTGTATAGATCTGCTACAGGTAATTAATGTATGCTATAATGTACAGAAGCAGCATGTCTTGCTCACAGTAGCGTGTTGTGTATGTATTGGCAGTAGCAAGTCACGTACTTGGAATAGATCTTGGAATAACAGCATCAACAACAACAACAGCAGCAATAACAGTAACAGCTGCAGCAGTAACAGCAACAATAACAGCAGCAGCAACAACAACAACAGCAGCAGCAATAACAACCGCAACAACAACAGCAACAACAACAGCAGCAGCAGCAATAACAACCGCAACAACAACAGCAACAACAGCAGCAGCAATAACAGTAACAACAACAGCAGCAGCAGCAGCAACAATAACAGTAACAACAACAGCAGCAATAACAGTAACAACAACAGCAGCAGCAGCAATAACAGTAACAACAGCAGCAGCAGCAGTAACAGCAACAATAACAGCAGCAGCAATAACAGTAACAACAACAGCAGCAGCAGCAGCAGCAGCAGCAGCAGCAATAACAGTAACAACAACAGCAGCAGCAACAGCAGCAGCAGCAATAACAGTAAAGGTGCTGATCCACTTGTCCGTGCAACACTCCTGTCGCGCCGCACTCCCCTTTATTCCTATGGGTGACGTCATGCGACTTTAACACACCCACAAAGCATTCCGGGAAGGCGGAGCTGCATTTGAACAAATGCCGTGTGTCAAAAAAGCTGGCCGAAGCTCAACTTTATGCAAATTAATCTGTTGAATGCGACGCAACTATCCAATAGAAGTAGAGCACATGGTGACTGAGGGAAGTCTCTCGCTGGTCCTTTGTTTTTCATTCCCCGCTGGCTCAAGCGCACGCCCATAGCGGTAAACTTGAGGAACGTCCATCAACATACACATGAGGGGAAGCGTCACAACACCACGCTTTAGTCGTGCCGCGAAAGTGGATCTGTATCGTAACAGCAGCAGCAGCAATAACAGTAACAGCAATCATAGTAACAGCAACAGCAATAACAATAACAACAACAGCAATAACTAACAGCAGCAGAAGCAACTAACAGCAACAACAACAGCAGCAATAACAACAACAGCAATAACAACAACAGCAATAACTAACTGCAGCAGCAGCAACTAACAGCAACAGCAGCAGCAATAACAACAGCAACAACAACAACAGCAGCAGAAGCAATAACTAACAGCAGCAGCAGCAACTAACAGCAACAACAACAGTAATAACTAACTGCAGCAGCAATAACTAACTGCAGCAGCAGCAATAACAACAACAGCAATAACTAACTGCAGCAGCAATAACTAACTGCAGCAGCAGCAGCAATAACAACATCAGCAATAACTAACTGCAGCAGCAATAACTAACTGCAGCAGCAGCAACTAACAGCAGCAGCAATAACAGCAACAGCAATAACTAACTGCAGCAGCAGCAACTAACAGCAGCAGCAATAACAGCAACAGCAATAACTAACTGCAGCAGAAGCAATAAAAACAACAGCAATAACTAACTGCAGCAGCAGCAACTAACAGCAGCAGCAATAACAGCAACAGCAATAACTAACTGCAGCAGCAGCAATAACAACAGTAGCAATAACTAACTGCAGCAGCAATAACAACAGCAGCAATAACTAACTGCAGCAGCAGCAGCAATAACAACAGCAGCAATAACTAACTGCAGCAGCAGCAATAACAACAGCAGCAATAACAACAGCAGCAGCAGCAATAACAACAGCAGCAATAACTAACTGCAGCAGCAGCAATAACAACAGCAGCAATAACAACAGCAGCAGCAGCAATAACAACAGCAGCAGCAGCAATAACTAACTGCAGCAGCAGCAACTAACAGCAGCAGCAATAACAGCAACAGCAATAACAGCAACAGCAATAACTAACTGCAGCAGAAGCAATAAAAACAACAGCAATAACTAACAACAACAGCAATAACTAACTGCAGCAGCAATAACTAACTGCAACAGCAGCAATAACTAACTGCAGCAGCAGCAATAACAACATCAGCAATAACTAACTGCAGCAGCAATAACTAACTGCAGCAGCAGCAACTAACAGCAGCAGCAATAACAGCAATAGCAATAACTAACTGCAGCAGCAGCAACTAACAGCAGCAGCAATAACAGCAACAGCAATAACTAACTGCAGCAGAAGCAATAAAAACAACAGCAATAACTAACTGCAGCAGCAGCAACTAACAGCAGCAGCAATAACAGCAACAGCAATAACTAACTGCTGCAGCAGCAATAACAACAGTAGCAATAACTAACTGCAGCAGCAATAACAACAGCAGCAATAACTAACTGCAGCAGCAATAACAACAGCAGCAATAACTAACTGCAGCAGCAGCAATAACAACAGCAGCAATAACTAACTGCAGCAGCAGCAGCAATAACAACAGCAGCAATAACTAACTGCAGCAGCAGCAATAACAACAGCAGCAATAACAACAGCAGCAATAACAACAGCAGCAGCAGCAATAACAACAGCAGCAATAACAACAACAACAGCAGCAGAAGCAATAACTAACAGCAGCAACTAACAGCAACAACAGCAGCAGCAATAACAACAACAACAGCAATAACTAACCACAGCAGCAGCAATAACAGCAGCAACAACAACAACCGCAGCAGAAGCAATAACCACAGCAGCAGCAATAACTATGGTTATGGATCCATTTGTCCGTGCGCAACTTGTCGCGCCGCAATCCACTTAATTCCTATGGGTGACGTCAAGCGACTTTAACACGCCGGCAAAGCATTCCGGGAAGGCAGCGCTGCATTAAGCTGGCCGAAGCCCATCTTTATGCAAATTAATCTGTTGAACGCAACCCGACTATCCAATAGAAGTAGAGCACATGGTGACTGAGGGAAGTCTCTCGCTGGTCCTTTGTTTTTCATTCCCCGCTGACTCAAGCGCACGCCCATAGCGGTAAACTTGAGGAACGCCCATGGGCGTCGGAACCATTGTATGTGGGTGGGACAAGACCCACCAACTTTTTACGATCAATGATATTGGACCCACTCACTTTTATTGTCTCTAACATTCAGCACATGTCTGTTTACCTACCCCTAATCGATAAACACGTATTATTAAACACATATTAGACGCTTTATTTACACTTTTCGAATATTTTCTTAATTTGTATTGAAAATAAATGCCTTTCCGATTTGATATGTGATGGGAAAACGGAGAAGATTGATATCGGCGAAAGCCGGACTCGAACCGCGGGTCGATTTGTGTCAAAACTAGATGCCGTGCGTCTTACCCCTACACTACTGTCACTCTAAAGGTAGTGGCGATTTACGTAATTTTGTCTTTCTGATACGTTTACCAAGTAAAGCGGTATATTTGTACTTAATGTAATTGGCATCTACTCCAGTAAAACATTTCTGAGGACCCACCCACATTTTTTTTGCTTCCGACGCCCATGGGAACGCCCATCAACATACACATGAGGGGAAGCGTCACAACACCACGCTTCAGTCGTGCCGCGAAAGTGGATCTGTATCGTAACAGCAGCAGCAGAAGCAATAACTAACCACAGCAGCAGCAACAACAATAACAGTAACAGCAGCAGCAACAGCAGCAATAACAGTAACAGCAGCAGCAATAACTAACCACAGCAGCAGCAACAACAATAACAGTAACAGCAGCAGCAACAGCAGCAATAACAGTAACAGCAGCAGCAATAACTAACCACAGCAGCAGCAACAACAATAACAGTAAAAGCAACAGCAACAGCAGCAATAACTAACAGGGGGGTATTCCAGAAAGCAGGTTATGTGACATTCCCGGGTATGTTTAAGAGTAAGTTAGCGGATAACCTCAACTTTCGGTTCCAAAAACGGAGGTAACTTTCAGGATATGTAAGTAACCATGGCAACTGACTCTCTGAACATAACCTGCTCCGGAGCAGCTCATGATCCAGGGTTAGTTTGCTTAAGAGGTATTCAGATGTGTTTTATATAATTAATATAGTTATATAACCAAATTTGTTTCAGTTATATAATATACAATATTATATATTAATTCTAAAGAATTAGAATAAAAAAAAAAAATCTGTTTAAATGTCAATTAAATTCAAATATATTTAATATTTATTGTATTGGCATTGCACAAATGGATCTGAATTAAATTAATTAGCATCAAACAAACAATATCATCCTTGTGCTTAGTGAATAAAGATTAGTTATTAAACAAAGATATTGAAAAAATTATTGCACAACCACCAAATAGGTGGCGATGTGCACTAAGAAGGTTATGTAACTCGCCATTAAACAAAAGAAGAAGGAAGTAGCATGGTGCGCTTTTTCTTAGCATCTGTTTCCACTGTGAATCATGGATTCTGCGCTCTGTTGAGAATGTCTTGTGTGTTAACCGGGAACATACTCTGAGTACGTACTCCTGGACTCGTTTTTGGAACCAGCATACCTCGAGTAAGCAAGGTTTGGGTTAATCAACTGAGAGTTCAAGGTATATGTGACGGTAAGTTAGCCTTGCTTTCTGGAATACCGCCCAGATCTATTCCACCAAGACCAAACATGTCAACATTGTCATGTCCATTACCATGCCAAACACTCAGAGAGTTGTCATGACAGAACTATATTTCCAAGTCAAGTCTTCATATCCTAGCTTTCAGTGAGAAACAGACTTAAGGATTAGTTCACTTTTAAATAAACTTTTGCTGATAATTTACTCACCCCTATGTCATCCAAGATGTCCATGTCTTTCTTTATGCAGTCGAAAAGAAATTAAGGTTTTTGATGAAAACAGTCCAGGGTTTTTCTCCATATAATGGACTTCAATGGGCTCCAAACGGTTCAAGGTCCAAATAACAGTTTCAGTGCAGCTTCAAAGGGCTTTAGACGATACCAGATGATGAATAAGGGTCTTATCTAGTGAAACGATCAGTTTCTGTGAGAAACCGAGCAGTATTTATGCTATTATTTTACCTCTTATCAGACGAACATGATCATCTCTGAGCTCCACCATAACTTCCGCTAAGTGAGGTCAAAATACGAGCGTGGTCATAGATATATCGATCATAGATGCCTCATTCTACTGATCCGCGCAGGTGCTAATGATGCATCTACGTATACATCTATGGCCACACTCGTATTTTGACCTCACTAAGCGGAAGTTATGGCGGAGCTCAGAGACGATCACGTTCGTCTGATAAAAGGTAAAATAATAGCATAAATACTACTGGGTTTCTCACAGAAACTGATGGTTTGGCTAGATAAGACCCTTATTCATCATCTGGTGTCGTTTAAAGCCCTTTGAAGCTGCACTGAAACTGTCATTTGGACCTTGAACCGTTTGGAGCCCATTGAAGTCCATTATAACGAGAAAAATCCTGGAAAGTTTTTAATAAAAAAAACCTTCATTTCTTTTCGACTGAACAAAGAAAGACATGGACATCTTGGATGACATGGGGGTGAGGAAATTATCAGCAAAAGTTTATTTAAAAGTGAACTAATCCTTTAACTTTGCATATCTAACTTGCATTTAAATGTGATGCATGACGTGTCTGGCTTGATGTCAATGATGTCCAAAGGCATTGGGTGTTGTGTGTGGTGACGCGTCACATGGCATTTCGACAAGGCAAGTTTAACCATACATCCAGCTCAGATGGATAATGACTTACATTTTTGAATCTGTTCCACACACAAAGTTAGCGTATGATTGAAGACTTACGGACAACTTTTGTCGTTTTAGGAGCTTGACTGACTGTGGTCAGTGTATTCTTAAAAATGACATGAGGATGAGCAAACGATGACACCATTGAACCTTGAGGTTTGCTCTGTCCCAGTCCTACAAAAACCACTGAACCTTGACATCGGAACGACAGCTTGCAGGCACGGCTCCTTAAGGAGTGGGGGCTGGAAACTCAAAGAGTTATAAAAGAAGGAGGGTTACAGAGGAGAAGGGGTGGAGGTCAGTAATCACAGCATCTGTGGTCCGTTCCCTTCCACTACAGCACAAAAGCCCCGGAGCTCACGGGATCCTGAGCAGCCAGAATTCCCTCACACGCACTACAGGGCACATTCTGCAGCTGTTGCCGTGGAGACAGCAAGAGCTTGGGTCGGAATGGCAGTAAGGAAGGAAAACTTCCCAAATGTTGCACTGTAAACCAGAAAAACATGGAGCATCTGGTCTGTCACAGGATGCATTTACATGTGTATGACGCTTCAGCAAACGCAGTACAATAGAGACAGATGTCTGATCCCACACAAAGACGGTCATATTTGCACTAACACACACTAAGTCAAGCTCATTCTTATGGTTAGAGATATGAACAAACGTATTAAACTCATCTTGCAGAGTTTGTGCTCCAGACATGAATTATTCCTAAAATCATGCATCTTGTTGAGGAGAAGTGTGCTATTACTTTACTGAGTGATCAGACTCAGGTGAAAAAAATACTTACACCGAGTAAGGGACTAAGTAAGATCACTGAGATTTGAAGGTGGATGCTTTTGGATGTTTTTTTGACAATTTATACAACACAGAACACACTACCAAATAGCGACACCCATAACAATCATTCAGACCATCTAGCAGCATCCTAGCAACACCCTTAGCAACCCTCCAGAACACCCTAGCAACCACCTAGCAACATCCTTAATAATCATTCAGACCACCTAGCAATCAAATAGCGACACCCACAACAATCATTCAGACCTTCTAGCAGCATCCTAGCACTACACTAGCAACCACCTAGCAACACCCTTAGCAACCCTCCAGAACACCCTAGCAACCACCAAGCAACACCCTTAGCAACATCCTTAATAATCATTCAGACCACCAAGCAATCAAATAGCGACACCCACAACAATCATTCAGACCTTCTAGCAGCATCCTTGCAATACATTAGCAACCACCTAGCAACACCCTTAGCAACCCCCCAGAACACACTAGCAACCACCTAGCAACACCCTTAGCAACATCCTTAATAATCATTCAGACCACCAAGCAATCAAATAGCGACACCCACAACAATCATTCAGACCTTCTAGCAGCATCCTTGCAATACATTAGCAACCACCTAGCAACACCCTTAGCAACCCTCCAGAACACCCTAGCAACCACCTAGCAACACCCTTAGCAACATCTTTAATAATCATTCAGACCACCTAGCAATCAAATAGCGACACCCACAACAATCATTCAGACCATCTAGCAGCATCCTAGCAATACACTAGCAACCACCTAGCAAGATCCTTAGCAACCCTCCAGAACACCCTAGTAACCACATAGCAACACCCTTAATAATCATTCAGACCATCTAGCAAAATCCTAGCAATCACCTAGAACACCAAGCACACCCAAGCATCCGCCTAGCAACACACTAGCAAGTAGCAATCCTCCACAACACCCTAGCAACCACATAGCAACACTCTAACAATCATTCAGACCACCTAGAAACATCCTAGCAATCACCTAGAACACCAAGCACACCCTTGCATCCACCTAGCAACACTAGCAAGTAGCAATCCTCCACAACACCCTAGCAACCCCCTTAGCAAAACCCCTACAATCATTCAGACCACCTAGCAATCAATTGGCAACATCATATCACCTAGTACACCTAGCACACCCTAGCAACCCTCCAGAACACCCCAGCAACCACCAAGAAACACCCCTTACAATCATTTAGACCACCTAGCAATCAACTAGCAACATCCTAGTAATCACCTAGAACACCAAGCACACCCTAGCATCTACCGAGAAACACACTAGCAACCCCATTGCAACACCCCCATCAACTCTCCAGCACACCCTAGCAACAAACCTAACAATCACTTAGAACACCTAACAGACCCTAGCATCCACCTAGCAACCATCCAGAACACCCTTGCAACCACCTAGCAACAACCCTAACAATCATTCAGACCACCTAGCAACATCCTACCAATCACACAGAACACCTAGCACACCCTAGTACCTAGGGACACATTAGCAACCTTATAGAAAACACCCCTAGAAACCCTTCAGAACACCCTAGCAACACCCCTAACAATCAATCAGACCACCTAGCAACATCCTACCAATCACACAGAACACCTAGCACACCCTATTACCTAGGGACACATTAGCAACCCTATAGCAACACCCCTAGAAACCCTCCAGAACACCCTAGCAACACCCCTAACAATCAATCAGACCACCTAGCAACATCCTACCAATCACATAGAACACCTAGCACACCATAGTACCTCGGGACACATTAGCAACACCCCTAGAAACCCTCCAGAACACCCTAGCAACACCCCTAAAAATCAATCAGACCACCTAGCAACATCCTACCAATCACCTAGAACACCCTAGCAACAAACTAGAAATCCCCATAGCGACACACTATCAACCCTCTAGAACACCCTATAGCAACCACTTAGCAACACCCCTAACAATGATCCAACTAGCAACACGTTAGCATTCCCATAGCAACGCCCTAGCAACCATTCAAAACACCATAGCAACCCCAAAGCAACAGCCTAGCAACCATATAGCAACATGCTAAAAAAAACTCCTAAACTTAATCTACAGGTGAGAAAGAACTATTAAAAATGTAGTCCTGCTTTGAATTCCAAAGGTTTTCCAGTAAACAAACCACAACCAGATGGAAAAATGTCCTCCTGTTGTCTCACTCAATCCTGTTCTTTCTTCCTCAACTCATCCTTTGCCCTCGTGACTCTTTATTAGAGTCATTTAGAGCGAGCCATTAGTCACAGACCAGACAAACAACTCAGCCTGCATTCAAGAAAGACTCCTTCCCAGAAACCTTTGCCACACACACACACACACACACTCACACACACAACTGATAGCCACGCTCAGTTAATTCATTTGATAGACCTTTTTTATGTAAAAAGCAAGAAAGAGTAGTACAATTATAAATCAAAAAGCAGAAGATTGTGTTTGGAAAGACTATGGGATTCTGGGTATTTCCTGTGCCTTGTTGCGAAAACGAAA
>NC_137121.1:5768054-5985554 GCF_949357685.1 Gobio gobio
CTAGTGTATCACGACTTCCCAAAAAAGCAGCTAAAACTGTTTTCAACATTGATAATAATAAGATGCTGAAAAATTCAGCTTTGATCACAGGAATAAATTACATTTTATAATATATTACAACAAAAACTATTTTTTTAAATTTTAATAATATTTCACAATATGACTGTTTTTATTGTATTTTTGATCAAATAAATGCCGCCTTAATGAGCAGAAAAACGTAATATTTCCAAACGTTTGACCCGTACTGCACATAAAGACCTAAACACCACTGTTTAAAAGTTTGGGGTCAGTACGATTTTTGTTTATAAAAAAATGTATACTAATATTAATCAAGGATGCATTAAATTGATCAAAAGTGACAGTAAAAAAGACATTTGTTGACATTTCAAAGATTTTTATTTCAAGTAAATGTTGTTCTTTTGAACTCAAAGTATCACAGTTTCCACAACAATATGAATCGGTTTTCAGCATTGATAATAATCATAAATGTTTAATGCGCATCAAATCATCATATTAGAATGATTTCTGAAGGATCATGTGACCCTGAAGACTGGAGTAATGATGCTGAAAATACAGCTTTGATCACAGAAATAAATTACATTTTATAATATATTACAACAAATTTTAATAATATTTCACAATATTACTGTTTTTATTGTATTTTTGATCAAATAAATGCCACCTTAATGAGCAGAAGAGACTTCTTTCAAAAACATTAAAAAACCGTAATATTTCCAAACGTTTGACCTGTACTGTACATAAAGACCTAAACACCACTGTTTAAAAGTTTGGGGTCAGTACGATTTTTGTTTATAAAAAAATTAATACTAATATTAATCAAGGATGCATTAAATTGATCAAAAGTGACAATAAAATAGACATTTGTTGACATTTCAAAGATTTCTATTTCACATAAATACTCAAAGTATCACAGTTTCCACAAAAATATGAAGCGGTTTTCAGCATCGATAATAATCATGAATGTTTCATGCGCATCAAATCATATTAGAATGATTTGTGAAGGATCATGTGACTGAAAATTCAGCTTTGATCACAGGAATACATTACATTCGACTATATATTCACATAAAAAAAAAAACACTTATTTTGAATTGTAATACTATTTCACTTTTTTTCCTCTATTTTTGATCAAATAAAAGCAGCCTTGGTAAGCAGACCGTTCCCCAGAAATACAAACTGAATCACTTTAGATTAATATCAAGTAAGTTTTGTAAGAGCTTATTAAAATCAGATTGTTTAGCTTTACATTGGCATTTTTCTACGTCACATGTTTACAATAGGGTTTGAAGTTGAGGCCCCTGGAGCGATGCGTTTTCCTGCCCGCAGTGGGACGGAAGGGTCTCCAAGGATCCCATGTGAAGGACAGCCTTGGCTCGACTTCAAGAGAGGAGGAGGAGATAGACTCGAGAGATCGAGTTACGCACAGATTTAACTGGAGAGTTTGCGGACTTAATGTAATCAGTGTCTTTTGTTGCTGTGTGAAGCTTTTGTGCTGTTTTAACTCTGGCTGCAAAGCTGAATTTAAAGCAAATCTTGAAGCACAGTGAATTTGTAAAAGTCAATTAGTTCAACCGAAAGTTTTGCAACATTTGAATGAGAAATAAACACATGCATGTATGCTTAAATATGAACTTTCTAAATAAAAGAAACATCATCCACAGCATATCAAGGTACAAGAGAGAAGCTGAAGTGATAAAATCAGAGACACTCATTCAGGTCTGTCTTTGTACCTGCTTCATAATATGTTTCTTTTGATGTATGAGAGAGGAAGAGGATGAGGAGGAAGAGTTGTTGACTTCTGTCCACAGCACAGTCATAATGACAAAACACAGTCACAGCGACCCCTACAGGGAAACAGACAAAATGACTGTTTGGCTTGAGAAGGACGAGAAAAGTAAAACAGACTATTTAATTGACATGGACAAAAGTTGTGTTTAGTTGACTAGAATAATTTAATAAAACATAATACTACGACATGGATATGAAATAAGCATAGACAAAAAACTAATACCGGTAAACTTTACATTTAAGAATTTTAAAAGGGGTTTCACTTACTTTTTTTTTTTTTTTATGTTGTTTTCGTTAAATGAATGTCCGTCCGCCATTTTGAAAGGTACATCGGGTTCCGGTTCGTTGTTTAATTCACCTGACTTATACATGCGTGTGTCTCAGATGCCACTCACTGTCTCGTGTAATAGTAATATAGATCTCTTAGTAGCATTTTAAGTGATAACATATTCTATAAACAACTATAAAAGATAATTCTCGGCTTTCTTCGGTTCTTTGTACTAGCGTCAGGAGCAACCGGAAGTGTTTATGCATACACTCGCTAGATCGGAAATCCAACATAGCGGCCATTTACAACTAACTTAGCCCATTAATATTATACAGTTATTAATTTAGGCGACTTTATTAAAATATATATTATTTATGATATATTAATTTATTATAATATATTTATGTATTGGTACATAAAACTTATAAGACTAAGAAATAAAGTGTCAAGCAACAAATAAATGTAATGTCCACTATTTATGAATTCACTATTATGGAAAAAAAAATCTTTGGGAAAATTGTTATTTGGAAATACATGATTCATTCGTATATTCAGTATATTATTATGAAAACCAGCTTTTTGAAAAAGTACATTTTATTATGGAAAAAAAAAAGATATTTGAACAGTAGTGTGTGAAAAAGGATAATGTGAAATATATTACACAATATTGTGTTTTCAGATACATTTATTTAATTAATAATTCATTACATCTTATTATTAAAATTAAAATTATTTAATAATTATTTAATTATTTCAGGATAAACTGGTACATTTAATTGTCGTTTTATTGAATTAATTATTGCTTTAATTATTTTATTTGGAATAATTTGGTCCTCTGTTATTATAAACAACAACAACCATAATAATAATAATAATAATAAACGTTTAGCAAAATATAGGAAAATAACAAAATATAGGAAAATGACAGACAAACTGAAATAAGATAATATATTTTATATAAAAAATACAAACATTCAATCATTGTGTTTTGTTTATTATTTTACTGTATTCGTATTTTCAATTTTAATTGTAATTTATTTTAATTAAGATCTATTGAACTAACACGTTTTACTATCTTGTGTTTATTATCGTTAAGCTGATGATTTATTGAGTCTTAAATATAACACATACATTTATTGATTTATTTAATTACTTAAAATAATTATTGAATAATTATTTAATCATTTCAGAATAAACTGGTGCATTTAATTGCTGTATTTATTTAATTATATAATTTTTAGTAATTTGTAATGAGTAATTTGATACATAATTAGGCCTTCGAATATAAACAAAAAAAACACTATAATAGTAAAAGTTTAATAAATAACAAACAAAACTGCAATAAAAGAATATATTTTATATTAAAATACAAACATTCAGTCATTGTGTTTTGTGTATCATTTTACTGTATTCGTATTTTACATTTTAATTGTAATTCGTTTTAATTAAAGCCTAATTTTAAGTAAGGACTACTTGCATCGTGTGTTTATTATTATAGTTGAGATTTAAATATAACACGTAAAGTTACTTTACTAATCAACAAATCTTCTCCGTTTCCACTGAAGCCCGGAACTAATGTGGAGAGTCACAGCACGGAGGGATTTATCAGCCGGACCAGAGAAGGGGAGCAACATTTCATAACAAATAATTGAATGAATTAATCTGAATTCGTGTTGAAACGTGGCGTTACAATGAGAAAATGACGCTAAACATCACTGTATCGGAGCTCTGGCAGCGAAAAATGATAAGATAATGCAAAAAAATGGATTTATTTGACGACGTGTTTATTTGAATCCTAGATATAAAGGGTTTTCACTGCTGTGCATGTAAGTTTTAGCACTACATAATTTCCCATTTGTAAAAGTGAACGTGTTTATTAATCATTCCATGATCAAAATCTAAAAAAATAACTGCTATAAATTGCAATTGAATGTATCCTGAATGCCTGAATAATAGTAATAATGTCTGGATTATGTGCAAAGCACCTGCTCCAGAACTTCAGGTGCATTGTGCACAGGGTATCGGTTCGAATCCCGTCCCGTAGAGTGTTTCTTGTTACTCGTCTTTTATCTCAAACCCCTAAAGTGGGACTGTTCTGTTGGACTGCATGTGGCATCACTTACGCCTCTGGACAGGAAGCCGTCCATCAGACCAGAACCACAGAGAGGAAATCAATCGCCCGAGTGCAAATCCACAGGTTTGTATTTATTCTGCGTCTGGGACTTCGCGCCTTGGTGCTTTACCTGAAGTTCAGCCCTCTTTTTCTTCTATACCCCCTGACTGTACTATCACACCGTTGGGCGTCCCACTGGTTGGACGCCCTGCTTTGGGTCACAGAGACATCTGGACCTACTTTTATCAAGCTGGGCCAGTGGGCCAGCACCAGACGGGACCTCTTCTCGCAGGACTTCTGCGACCGCTTCTCAAGGCTTCACGTGCAAGTCAAGCCCCATCCCTGGGTTCACACCAAGCTCTGTCTGAGGAGGGCGTTTGGGGAAGGATGGAGGCAGATGTTTGTGTTTGACAGTAAGGAGCCTGTGGGGTCGGGGTGTGTGGCACAGGTGTACCGCGCCAAAGCCAAGGTGGCCAGTGTGGAAGACCCGGCGTTCCAGCAGCTGGTGGAGGAGCTGGAGAAGAAGAACCTCCTGGAGGCCTGGGAGATTCCTGGTCTGGGAGGAGCTCTGAGCGACCTCTGGGAGACGAGTAAAGATGAGGACGAGACCGTGGATATCAAGACCAGGGGTTTTGGAGAGAGACCTGAACACCTTGAGGAAGAGCGTCTGATACCCGTGGCGATTAAGGTAAAGAAGTTCATATTTATTACTTTTTAAAACTGTCATCTCCAATCAGCTTAATTTGAATATTTTCATGTTCAAGTCAATTCCCAGTGAAATCATGCCAAGTACTAGCCTGGATGCCAGCCGAACTTAGCCCCGCCCACAACATTTTAACTCGGGCAGTTCGGTCTGGACTTAGAGATCCGTAGAGAAGTAATTATGCCTGAACAGAAACTGTTCGGACCAATGAAATCATCAGGGCGGGCTTTAGACGATGATGGACAGATGATCAACAGTAACGTAATCATCCACGTCATCAAAGGCGCTTGGGTTGAATTTGTTCTAATCCTAAACGGAAAACTTGTTCGTATATGCGTTCACCTTTACTATTTCTCTCAGAAATGATGATGGTGTTGGTAAGTACTCTGTGTATCCTTAAACTCTTTTTTACAACACCGGCAAAGATCGTTTACACTCATCTTTTTCTTCTAACGTTACTTATTCCAGCGTGCGAGCAGACAGGGTTGCCAAGTTTTTACAACAAAACCCGCCCAATTGCTACTCAAAACTAGCCAAAAACAAGCCCAATAGCTTTCCAGGGGGGTTCTCCGGGAAAAAAGGCATTTGGGGGATAAAATATGTGTTATTTTGGCAGGGCTGGCAGCTAAAAGTCGCATTCCTGGGTCTATATATCACATAATTGGGGTCGCTTCAACCCGCGGACATGGCAACACTGTGCAGTTGAGTTCTGTTGACATTTAACAACTAATGTTATGCGTCACTCCATTGCTCTGATTGGTTGTAGGTCTATCCAATTGAGGTCTTTCCTGGTTCGGTTGAAACACACCCCATAATCACAGCCCAATGGAGCAGATCAGACTCATATTCTGACTAGAATTGAGTATGACGACGTCAGGCTAGCCAAGTACAACATGTACAAGGAATTAATTTTGGTATGCAGGTGCCAAATTAATAAAAATGCGAACTCTTCCGATCTTTATTTGTGTATACCATATTTTCGCACAGATATATGTCAGATTATCATGACATTATCATGACATTTGATGATTATTTGTCTTACCCTGTTGAAAAATTAGAATAAATTCACCCCAAGCACTCTTTAGTGATTACATTAGTGTTGATCATCTGTCCATCATCGTATAAAGCCCGCCCTGACAATTTGATTGGTCCGAACAGCTCTGGTTCGAGCATAGTCGCTCCACAACGGATCAAGTCCAGACCGAACTTCCCGACCTCAAATGTTGTGGGCGGGGCTAAATTCGGCAGCCATCCAGGCTACATATTGTTAGAAAAGCAGCTCAAATCATCATATTAGAATGATTTCGGAAGGATCATGTGACATGTAATGATGCTGAAAATTCAGCTTTGATCACAGGAATAAATTACGTTTTAAAATAGAAAACCATTATTTTAAATTGTAATAATATTTCACAATGTTACTGTATTTTTTTTATCAAATAAATGCAGGCTTGCTGAGCAGAATAGACTTCTTTCAAGTCAGTAAAAATAGTAATGTTTCCAAACGTTTGACCGGTACCACACACACACACACACACACACACACATTATATAAACACAAACTTTTGTATTAGATACGATTAATCGATTTGACAGCACTAATATATATATTATTACAAACAGTATATTCTTAATGTAAACTCTATTTTCTCCAAGGAATACATTAGGGATCGACCGATATGGATTTTTTAGTGCCGATACCGATTTATTTTCAGCCTTAGCCGATGACCGATACGGGCTGCCGATTTTCTTGAGCCGATATTTGGAGATAAATTAAAAATAAAATTCTTAATTTAAATAAATTCTGAAAATAAATATTTAAGCATAAATAAAATAATTACACTATTGCACACAGTATCATCAAGCAAGCAGCATAATAAAGTGCACACTGACTGCACTATACTTCATTTTAAAACTATTTATAACCTAGTCATTTAATGGTTACACTCTAAAAAATGCTGGGTTAAAAATAACCCAAGTTGGGTTGAATATGGAGTAACCCAGCAATTGGGTTGTTTTGACCCAGCGGTTGGGTTAAATGTTTGCTTAAAACAACTCAATTGCTGGGTAAAAACAACTCAATCGCTGGGTTATAACAACCCATTTGCTGGGTTAGTCCATTTTCAACCCAACTTGGGTTATTTTTAACCCAGCATTTTTTAGAGTGTAGGTGCACTTAACTTAATCTCTTGTAGAGCAACACCAGCGGTAATTCAGGAAAAAATCTCCCAATGCTCCATGTGAAACTTTCAATTGATTTTGATTAATATGCGCGAGGGAGGGAGAGCAAGACAGTTTGAAGACGGTGAGAGCTGCCCTGTGGACGCCTGTCTGTAAATAATGCAGGGGAAAAAATATCGGCGAACGCAGCAGCCTTGTATCGGCCGATACACGTAAAAATATTGGCCCGATATATCGGCCGGCCGATATATCGGTCTAACACTAGAATGCATCAGATTATCAAGGAAAATGGGTTTTAAATGAGCATTATTTTTATTTCTTGTTTAGTTTGTTCTTCTGAGATTTGTTTTGGCAGTTCTTGAAGTTGAAGTCAACATTTCAGTCTTAGACAAATCCAGATCAAACCAGCTTAAACTTCATATATAGAAAACTGGGTCATATCGAGGATGCATTATTTGTCTAAGTATGGTATTAAATTACTAATTTTCACCATTCATTTTCTTATTAAAGAGGCATATTTTAATAAATCTTAAATGTTATTAGATTTAGTTTTTTGGGCCTAACTCTCAAATTTTTTCGGGGTCAAAAAGGCCCAGAACAGAGGTATAAGGATGATTGATGACACTCTTGTTTAACTGGTTTCGGGTGGTAGACCAGCAAAAAACAGCCATGAACAAGCTCACCATACAGCCATCAGCCAAAACATTAGCACTAATATAATTTTCCAAAAAAATATTTAACCACGGGGTGCTGAAATAAAATGTATTTATTTATTGCTTATATTTATTTATGAGTTTGTCTTTTTATTGGTTTTTTTTTTTTCCTGTTGCTGTTGTTCTGATCATTATTTGTCTTTTCTTCACTCAGGTTCTTCATCCTGGAATCAGGCGGCAGGTCCAGATCGATCTGATCCTGATGAAAGCTGGAAGTTTATTCCTCAACTGTTTGCCTGGCGTCAAGTGGCTCAGCCTGCCTGAGATTGTAGATGAATTTGAGAAGCTCATGACCAAACAGGTACTGATGCTTTTGTGAAGAACGTTCCTTCATGGCAGTTAACCTCATCTAAAACCACTTAGTTACTTGAAATAATATAAACGTTAAAGTCAGCGTGAACCCGAAGTTGCGAGCAACTTTAGTATTGTGACATTTTCTGAGTGAAACTTGAAAATTGAATGAGAAGATTAGAGGGCATGGCTTGCTTTTTCTGTCTGTTATTCATTTTGAGGAATACTTGAGTTACTTATTTGAAAAAGTAACTCAGATATTTTGTTGTAATTTTTTTGTTATAATCTGATTACTTTACTGGTTGCTTAAACTTAATCTGATTAATTTACTAGTTGTTTGAAAAAGTAGTGATTACTAGCTTTTTAAACAAACCTGACTACTTTACTAGTTATTTGAAAAAGTGATCTGATTACTTTACTAGTTACTTGAAAAAGTAATCTGATTACTTTACTAGTTGCTTGAAAAAGTAATCTGATTACTTTACTAGTTGCTTGAAAAAGTAATCTGATTAATTTACTAGTTGTTTGAAAAAGTAGTGATTACTAGCTTTTTAAACAAACCTGACTACTTTACTAGTTATTTGAAAAAGTGATCTGATTACTTTACTAGTTACTTGAAAAAGTAATCTGATTACTTTACTAGTTGCTTGAAAAAGTAATCTGATTACTTTACTAGTTGCTTGAAAAAGTAATCTGATTACTTTACTTGTTGCTTGTTAAAAGTAATTTGATTACTAGTTGCTTGAAAAAGTAATCTGATTACTTTACTAGTTGCTTGTTAAAAGTAATCTGATTACTATCTACTTGGAAAAAGTAATCTGATTACTTTACTAGTTGCTTGAAAAAGTAATCTGATTACTTTACTAGTTGCTTGTTAAAAGTAATCTGATTACTAGCTACTTGTTAAAAGTAATCTGGTTACTATCTACTTGGAAAAAGTAATCTGATTACTAGTTTCTTGTTAAAAGTAATCTGATTACTAGTTGCTTGAAAAAGTAATCTAATCTGATTACTAGTTTCTTGTTAAAAGTAGTCTGATTACTAGCTACTTGGAAAAAGTAATCTGATTACTTTACTAGTTGCTTGTTAAAAGTAGTCTGATTACTAGTTGCTTGAAAAAGTAATCTGATTACTTTACTAGTTGCTTGAAAAAGTAATCTGATTGCTTTACTAGTTGCTTGAAAAAGTAATCTGATTACTTTACTAGTTGCTTGAAAAAGTGATCTGATTACTTTACTAGTTGCTTGAAAAAGTAATCTGATTACTTTACTAGTTGCTTGTTAAAAGTAATCTGATTACTTTTCTAGTTACTTGTTAAAAGTAGTCTGATTACTTTACTAGTTGCTTGTTAAAACTAATCTGATTGCTTTTCTAGTTGCTTGAAAAAGTAATCTGATTCCTTTACTAGTTGCTTGTTAAACGTAATCTGATTACTTTTAAAAGCGCTATATAAATAAGGTTGACTTGACTTGACTTTACTAGTTGCTTGAAAAAGTAATCTGATTACTTTACTAGTTGCTTGTGAAAAGTAGTCTGATTTCTTTACTAGTTGCTTGTTAAAAGTAATCGGATTACTTTACTAGTTGCTTGTTAAAAGTAATCTGATTACTTTACTAGTTGCTTGTTAAAAGTAATTGGATTACTTTACTAGTTGCTTGTTAAAAGTAATCTGATTACTTTTCTAGTTGCTTGAAAAAGTAATCTGATTACTTTACTAGTTGCTTGTTAAAAGTAATCTGATTACTTTACTAGTTGCTTGTTAAAAGTAGTCTAATTACGTCCAACACTGACTATAATAGTGTCACAATTATACCTAAATTACTAAAACATTCATGACGACCTGGTGGTTTTGTACTTTAACATCCTTTTTGGTGCAGATCGATCTTCGGTTTGAGGCCCAAAACATGGAAAAGTTCCAAAAAAATTTCAAAGATCTGGAATACGTGAAGTTCCCAACACCCCTCAGACCGTTCGTCACAAGGACTGTGTTGGTAGAAACATTTGAGGTAATAAAAATGCCAGTGCTCCTGATTATTTTAATACTGCTTAACTTATCTTATTTCACTAACGCTTCGATCTGTGCTCTTGTAGGAGAGTGAACCCATCTCGAAGTACATGGGCTCTGACGTCCCAGCAGGAATCAAGGAGAGAATCGCGAGGATGGGTGTCGATCTTCTTTTGAAAATGGTTAGTTAAAGAGCACCTATCATGGCATTTAAAATGTTCCAAATATTGTTTTAGAAGTCCCTAACAACAGTTTTGCATGCATGCAATGACAAAAAAGACTTTAGTTTTCTTATAATATGCATTTATTTGTACCTGTTTTGACAGCGATTCTCAAATGATTCCTTTAGTGATTCACTTTTCAAAACCCCGCCTTTACGTGACGCTAATCTGCGCTGATTGGTCCGATGACCCAGTCAGTTGTGATTGGTATAGTCTGTGCAGATATTTTCGGAAACGGAACGCCCATCAAAGTCTTATAGTGACAGTAATTTGTTAATATGTGTCAGGAGTTATGAATATGAAAACCGCGTCTGTACGTTTGATTGTAATATGAGCCTCAGCTGATCTCATTCCTAAAAAAACTCCTCTATTCTCCTCACGAAGACTCGCGACAAATCAACATCCCTCAGGGCTTTTAGTTCAAAAGTGTGCAGATGAGGAGACATATTGATAGATTCTCATATGTCTGTGTCAAATTTCTAAACGGAGGAGTATTTTTTATTCAATACTTCCTCAAAATGCGCAGATGTAGCCTAATCATGAGCGATTGAGTCTCTTATGTGTTGTTTTCAGCTCATCCTGGCAGCCGGAGGGCGCTCTGTGCACATGTAGTCCATGTACAGACAGACGAAGAAGAACCATGTGCCATAATAGAAGTCCATAATAAAAGCTTCCTGAGATCGCGAAACATGCAAATAGAGACATTTGAAGACTAATAAACACACAATCGCGACGATGTATGGTTTGTCTTCAAGCCACTTAGTCTTCAAATGCTCATCCTTGGGCAGATGAAAAAAGTTTGCTTTTGAGTTGCACTTCAGAACACAGCGTCTCGTGGCCATGATGTTTTCTAGTTTTCACTGGCGTCTCGTCGTCATGATGTTTTCTAGTTTTCACTGGCGTCTCGTCGTCATGATGTTTTCTAGTTTTCACTGGCGTCTCGTCGTCATGATGTTTTCTAGTTTTCACTGGCGTCTCGTCGCCATGATGTTTTCTAGTTTTCACTGGCGTCTTGGATTAATAAGTGGGCGTATCGTATTCAAATAACTTGACAAGTTGACGTCATCTAGTCAGAAAAAGCTTCGGTCTTCTAACGATTCTTAAAAATGACTCAGAGTCGACTCTTACTTTTGAAAGAAAATAACTATATATACGGTGCACTGTCATATTTCAAACTTTGCAGGATGTTTTTGTTCACTTAGATCTATGTTACACACTACATGAAAGGTACATTTCAAAATTCCATGATAGGTGCTCTTTAAACAATCACCAGAGTCTAACTTGTGGTCATCTCTTGCAGGTGTTTGTGGATAATTTTGTCCACGGGGACCTCCATCCCGGGAACATCCTGGTGCAGGGTGGGCGAGGAGAGGCTCCTCAGGATAGGGCCACTCTGACGGATCTGTGGGACACTGTGGTGGTCAGCATGAGGCCGGCTCCTCCGGCCCTGCAGCTGGTGCTACTGGACGCGGGCATCGTGGCGCAGCTCAGCGAGGCGGATCAGCACAACTTCAGAGCCGTGTTCACCGCTGTCGTTCTCAAGCAGGTAAAGGACAGGTGTGGATTGTGGTTCTTACATCAACAGCACTGAATGTGAATGGACTAAGCGCCAAATTGAAATGTTGAAGATGCGTTTGTTAAAGTCGGCATCTGTTATGTTAGTATTATTAAAGGGTTAGTTCACCCAAAAATGAAAATTCTGTCATTAATAACTCACCCTCATGTCGTTCGACACCCGTCAGACCTCCGTTCATCTTCAGAACACAAATGAAGATATTTTAGTTGAAATCTGATGGCTCTGAAAGGCCTCCATTGGCACAATGGCACTTTACACTCTCAAGACCCTTAAAAGGCACTAAAGACGTTGTTACAAAGTCCATCTCACTACAGTGGTTCTACAATAACTTTATGAATCGGCGAGAATAGTTTTTGTGTGCAAAAAAAACTAAATAACGACTTGTATAGTGATGACGATTTCAAAACACGGCCTCATGAAGCTTCGAAGCGTTATGAATCACTGAGTCGATTCAGCGATTTGAATCGCCAAATTTCAGCAGTTTGGCGGTTTGACACGCGATCCGAATCATGATTCGGCTCACTGATTCATAACGCTTCGAAGCTTCATGAGGCCGTGTTTTGAAATCGTCATCACTATATAAGTCGTTATTTAGGGTTTTTTTGCGCACAAAAACTATTCTCGCCGATTCATAAAGTTATTGTAGAACCACTGTAGTGAGATGGACTTTGTAACGACGTCTTTAGTGCCTTTTAAGGGTCTTGAGAGTGAACCGTGCCATTGTGCCAATGGAGGCCTTTCAGAGCATCAGATTTACACTAAAATATCTTCATTTGTGTTCTGAAGATGAACGGAGGTCTGACGGGTGTCCAACGACATGAGGGTGAGTAATTAATGACAGAATTTTCATTTTTAGGTGAATTAACCCTTTAAGTCTCTTCTGATTACCGAGGCTGCTTTTATTTGATCAAAAATACAGTAAAAACTGTGAAATATTATTACAATTTAAAATAAGTGTTTTCTATGTGAATATACAGTAAAATGTAATTTATTTCTGTGATCAAAACTGTATTTTCAGCATCATTACTCCAGTCTTCAGTGTCACATGATCCTTCAGAAATCATCTAATATGATGATTTGATGCTCAAGAAACATTTATGATTATTATCAGTGTTGAAAAGATCAGTGTGCTGCTTCATATTTGTTTTGTGGAAACTGTTATTTTTTTTATTTTTTTTAAGGATTAAATCAGATTAACGATAGAAAGTTTTGTGTAATTTTGTAACTGCTTTGCTGTCACTTTTGGTCAATTTAAAGCTGAATACCTCAAACTTTTGAACGGTAGTGTGTGAAGTATTATTTTATTTATTAATATTTTGAATTAGATTTTATTTTTATATTCAGTTTTCATTTTATTTTAATTTTGATTTGGTGATTTAAAAAAAAAAAAAAATTTATTTATTAGTTTCTGTTCTTTAAAAAAAAATGCTTATTTAGCTTTAATATATTTTTATTTGAGTTACTTTAACTTAAAGGGGCACTTCAGCGTTGGGAAGATGAATGTGTATTTAAACGGTGTCATTTATGTAGTAGAAATGTGAATTTATTTTTGAATTTGGTGCCTTCTAGACTGAGAAAAGACAGAACACTTATTTTTGTATCATGTGGATGAAAGATAAAAACTCCCAGAATGCACTTGCTTCGCTTCCCTACGAGGCCACTCCCAAAGCCACAGGTTATCACTTGCCCGCCATGACACCGCCCCCACCGTCGTTTTGTTTTTCATAGTAATAAAATAATTTTGTTCAGTTAGAGAATAAACGCTACAATAATTCGCAATAGCTGTCATTTACGGCGAGTGTGTCCAGTCTGGCGCGTTTTCAGATCGCATATGGAAGCTTAACTTCCATAAGAATTAATTGAAAAGTTGAAATCAAGTCAAGTCAAGTCAACTTTATTTATATAGCGCTTTTAACAATGCAGCACTTTGCTCTGCACCGCTCCATTATGAATGCCCGATCCGATCGGCCGTGCGCATTTACATTCTGTGAGTGAGATCCCTCCCCTGTGGGCGGGTTGTTAACATGCAGAACTAGCTCCTGTAGTCTCTAGCCTCTGGCCAAAAATCCTCCGATGACGCAAAATGGTGATATTTGCGATATATATATATTTGTATCAGTGTATATATTCCCCCAACTGTTTACGTTCACTTAAGACATAATCAACTTTGTTTACGTGAATACTTTCCAAAATGAAAATTGTGACATTTTGTGTGTATTGGTCTGTTTAAGTGCGAAAAAAACACAAAAGAAAGCTCTATTCAGTACTAAAAAAACTGACTGAACTGAGCTCGTTCATCATCCATATGTCTATGCTTCTCTTTCTCCCAGACATTTACATTTTGCAAAAAAAAAAAAAACTTTTAAAGAAGAAAAAAAAATCATCCACTGACTTGCAAAGCTGCTACAGAAACGACTTATGACTTCGAGGACCTTGATAGAAATGTAGTGGAGTAAAAAGTAAGTTTCCTTAAAAAATAATACTTCAGTAAAGCACAGAAACTCAAAAAGTGTACTTAAGTACAGTACTCAAGTAAATGTACTTCGTTACCGTCCAAGATCTGGTTTTAAGGCTGGAATACATTACATGACGTTGCCCATATTTTAGTCCCAAAAATCTGGCCCCAAAAAGTCGACGCTAGTTAAAAGTCAGAGCCAGTCTGAAGATTTTGAGCTGGAATCTTTTTTAGCTTAAATCCAGCAACATGTTTGGCCCTGTTTACTCCTGGTATTGTGTTTTTGTCGATCGGATCAGAAGTGGACGATACTGAATACAGGTGTAAACGGGCTCTAAAACGCTTTGAGCTTGTCCACTTTCAACCACTTCCAGAGGGAAAACTCAGTGTAAACGCTGAGTGGTCAAATGCGTTCAAACAGCCATTAAAAGACCCCCTGCTTTCCACCTACTGACCTAACGCGTAAACATTATGGGATGCGCACTAGTCAGACAGGATTTAAACCCTTTTTTCTGGAGACCCAAGTTTGGTTTGAAGATGAAAAACGCACCAAGCTCAATGTTCTCTCTCCATTTCTGATTTCTAACACACACTCACAGCGTTCGGCTGGTCTTGTGTCTGTCAGGGTAGAAACTAAAGCTGATGTTCTCCGTGTGTCGTCTCCGGACGTGTTCATATGTAAATTGCGTGAGCTTATTTCATCCATTAGATGGAAAGATCTGAAAAAGCCCATACATTTACCCGCCCATAGACCCTCCCCTCAGAAATCAGGACAGAAGTGGCTGAAAGTGGACAAAAGAGACACCAGGTGTAAACGGGAATGCGTCTCCCTCGTCTCCTTGTGATCCGATCGACCAAAACGTATCTTAAAACCAGTGTGTGATCCTCAGTCCTTTAGTGTATAATGCCCAGGTTTTCTCTTCAACCGCTTACAAAGTCAGCAAGTGTGTGATGATGATGCCTATTGTTTTAAAATCTGTATCAAGTAGTGTATTCCAGCCTTTAGTTTTAGTTAATAACAACATTGACCTCATGTACTTGTGTGTTCAGGGCGAGCGAGTTGCAGAGCTAATCCTTCATCACGCCCGCGCCAATGAGTGCCAGGATGTGACGCGTTTCAAGAAGGAAATGGCTGAACTAGTGGACCATGCACTCAGTGGCACGCTTTCACTGGGAAAGGTATGGGGTTACACACACCTCCATATCCACATCCAGCTCTACATGCCTTCTGTTTCACACAGTGTGTGTTGTTTTATAGATTCAGGTGTCCGAGCTGCTGTCGCGAGTCTTCGGGTTACTGATCCATCACAAGGTGAGAGCAGCTACTTTTACGTGATGTTAAATTACTCAGAACTTAAGCCGATTGCAGTTAGTAGATCTGTAAAATAATACTTAGTCGCTTAGTGTAACATCTACAGTTTAAGTTAAAAAAGTAACTAATTACTAGCTACTAATTACATCTTCAACAGTGTAATTAGATTACTGTACTAATTACTCTCTTTAAAAAGTATCGGATTACTTGTTACTTTCTAAATCCCATCTCAGCCTGGAGCAGTTGAACAGTACAAGGAGAGACATGAAACGGCTCTTTTAATCCTTTCAAATAAATCATATAAAATTATTCTTGAACTGAGCAAAGTATTTAAAGGGAGAAGGTTACATTTAAAAACATTCATTTTAACATTAGACGTTATATTTCTATTGTTTTATATAGAATTGTTCTATAGTTTGTACAGTTTTTAGTGCAGTTACATCAGGAGTAACTCGCTTTTAAATCCCTTACTTTACCTTTTAAGAGAAATGTGATTCAATTACAGTAATTAATTACTTAGTAATGCATTACACCCAACACTCTACCTTTTGATAAGCACCCTTTACATTTGTAAATAGGAAGTAGTGATAAAAAGCTACGCATGCTATTAACATGTTTTTTTCTGCCTTAGGCAACTTTTTAAGGTTTTAATTGACTTTAGCAATAATATTATTGAAGAAATATATTAAATAAAGTATTGCAAACAATACGTTTAAATATTTGATTTAAAGGAGCAATGTGTAGTATTTATGAGGATCTATTGATCGAAATGCGATATAATATACATAACTATGTTTTCAGTGGAGTATAAAGACCTTACATAATGAACCGCGGGTCCCCTTATGCTGCGTTCACACCAAACGTGAATGGAGCGTCAAAATCGCACCCTGGACGCTTGAACATTTTGAATCCATTCGCGTGTCCACAGTGAATTTGACGCGGGTATAAATCGAGCGTTTGGAGCGAAATAGACGCGCATTCAAGCCGCTCCAGGAGAAATATGTCATAAAACACCACTCTGCCTCTTTTTATTTTCATTATAAATATATATTAAACATTAATAGCCACACAAATGTGGTCCTGGCAACTCCTACATTATCTTCACTGCATGTATATTTAAATATCCTAAAAAATTAAGTTATGAAACTTCTCTTTGCCCTCAGTCAAAACAATTTGACAGACAACAAATTATAGATCCATGACACCAAAGATCGCCCATAGATCCACACAAGACGAACCACCACAGGACATCAGAGCCAGCGGCAGACGTCAGAAGGACTAGCCGAGGAAAGGCTGCTCTCGCTGGGGTTAATGAGCGCTGAGCGCCGCTGATCCACTGGATCTCACAACTCCAAAAACGCCAGATAAAATATTCAAATAGGCGCTCTCTTTATATATAAACCAAAGATTTGAGCTTTAAACAACTACATTCTCACCTGAAAAAGTCTTAAAACAAAATTTTGTGAGACCATAGTAGTATATTTAAATTATTTGGGGTTTCTCATCACGTCACTTTACCACGTGACAGCAGCAAGCAGGCTCCTGATTGGTCCTGATTATATCCAAAGTTCAGATTTTTAAACTCGGCGTCAGACGCGAATTCGTTTCAAATAAATGAATGCACAAAAAGAACCAAATAAAATCACTCGTGAGTATCACGCAAGACGGTCAATTTGTGTCATTCGTGCAAACTGGAGGCGGAATTGCGTCCATCACGCCGCACGAAACACGTCTAACGCACTGCAGGACCTCCAGACGCGAGTCAACGCGCCTTTCCATTGACTTAACATTGAAATCACTCGCTCTAGACGCTCTATTCACGTTTGGTGTGAGCGCAGCATTACAGTGAAGCCGCCATTTTACACCGTCATGTTTCTATGGTATCCCTAAACGGACAAACTTCTCTACAGAGCGCTAGCTACTCTCTGCCATAGATATACATAATAAAGGCTAGATGTCTTACGGCGGAGTCTCTAACGTCATCACCGGCGGCCATCTTGTCACAGGCAGGGCTCTGTGGTGCCTGATGTAAGGCGAGTGATCTACATGAACACAAATACTCTTATCTCACTGAAATCTTGACTGATTTACAAATGGTTTGGTTTCTTACAAACGTTATTAACGTGGCTTTAATTATGGATGCTTGAACAAATTATGAATAATTTTTCATAAGTATGCAGTGTCATAACTGCGTCTCTGATGTTTATAACAAACCAAACAGTTTGAAAATCGTTAGAAAATTTAGCAGGTTATGGTTATTTAAAAAGTACATGCACCTTTAAAACACAATGTTATGGTGAGCGAGCTGACTGTGACAAGATGGCCGCCAGGTGCGGACGTCGACCTCCATTGGCCAGCAGCGCGGACGAGACATCTAGCCTTTATTATGTATATCTATGCTCTCTGCTCTCTCAGATGACAACATTTTTTGTCCTGTGTAGGCCACCGTAGCTTCTCTATGTGCTACGAAAGGGATTGCAATTCACAACCTCACCACTAGATGCCGCTAAAAATCACACACTGCACCTTTAATCTGCAAAATCTGTCGACCTCTATTAATATTGGGATTCTGATATCACGATGTATCTTGATACCGTTCTGTGTTTTAAGTATTAAGTGTGTTTTGCTCTGCTCGTGGCAGGTGAAGTTGGAGAGTAATTTTGCATCTATGGTTTTTGCCATCATGGTCCTGGAGGGTTTGGGCAGATCGCTGGACCCCAACCTGGACATCCTGGAGATCGCCAAACCCCTCCTGCTGAAAAACTGCGCCTCGCTCCTCTGATACTCGTCCCTCCCACTGCCAACATTTACCTCGCTGTTCCAGACGCCTGCTGCTCAAACAACGAGTGTCGATCAGGGAATCTAACCTCTCTCAGAGGAAACAGTACCTGGGATCAATTTACAAGAGTCCTGTCCATGTACAGGGTTATATGGAAACGTTCAGGCTGTTCCTGGATCAATAATATATGCTGTGATGCTGAGATTGGATTGATCGAATGGGCCCAGATTCAACCTTGATATGTGAACTAAACCCCACAGTTCTGAAGTTTATAGACTTTAAAATCAATTACAAGGTACAACATGATATCCACCTGTTAGGCTGCTTTCACTTAGTTTAAGTGCTTTAAACCCTGAAAAGTTACATATATTGTCAAGCAGAAGAAGCATTTGTCTGAATTAGATTATAGAGTTAGTGCTTACAATCTATGCAAATGTATAAAGGAACCAGATTTGATCCAAACATGTATTTTTGTTCATTGTGTTTAATGAACATAACATTGGTTAAATATATCAAAAGTATGCCCATTTAAATGTGTCTGTAACAATCCAATTTGTAAAACATTTAGTTGACAATCAAACTTTCATTACTTGGCCGTGCTAAATGTGACATTTTACATACCTGATGATACTCGTCTGTCCAAATGTCATGACTGTATTTGTTGTTTACCCTCTGATAGATGGAAAACGACTCCTTTGTGTATTTTGCACACTTTTGTCTGAATTAAACTAATAATCTATACTTTGACAGAGACTTTTTGTTTCAACTTGCCTTTTTTATGATGTATGTTTGTACTGTTTAACAGAACTGTACTGTTTGAACACTGAAGTAAAGGTTTCGTTTGTGGTCACGTATGGCAAGCCACTTGACTTATATTCACACCTATATTCATTCTGACATATTTGACACATTCATTCTGACTTATATTCATATGAATTCTTAATAGCAACAATTCAATTTTCACTAGTTAATATGCTAATTTTTGATAGCAGAAATTTTATTTCTACTATTAACATTGGCTATTTTTGATATCAGGAATTACATTTCAACTAGTAAAAACTATTTCTTGGTATCTGTAATTATAGAAATGCAATATAATATACATTACTATGTTTTCAGTGGAGTATAAAGACCTTACATAATGAACCGTTATGTGTTTATTATCTTACAGTGAGCCGTTTCTATCTACACACACCGCGGGTCCCCTTACAGTGAAGTCGCCATGTTTCTACGGTAGCCCTAAACGGACAAACTTCTCTACAGAGCGCTAGTCACTCTCCAACGTCGACATCTTTGTCCTGTGTCGGCCACCGTAGCTTCTCTATGTGCTCCGAAAGGGAGGGGTGAGCGGTGGGTGGTTGCATTTCACAACCTCACCACTAGATGCCGCCAAAATTCACACACTGCACCTTTAAATATCACCATAGGCTGCCTTTCAAATTCAATTGTTGATTTCAAGAATTTATTTCTTACTAGTTAAAATTCCAATTTCAAGTATCAGAAATATAATTATATCAATAATTATGTGGTTACTAGTGCAAATGTCTATTCTTGATATCAATAATTGAATTGTTACTTGTACAAATGTTCATTTTTGATATCAAGAATTCGATTGTCACTAGTGACAATTTTAATTTCTGACATGATGAATGTGATTGTTACTAGTAAGAAAGACATTTTAGATATCTGAAACTACTCTCCTAATTATTGATATCAGAAATACATTTTATTTTACATTTTATCAGAAATAACAAATGTTAAAATATATTTACAGATATCAAGACATTTCATTTTTAGTAAAAATGTAGTTCTTGATATGAGAAATTATATTTTTACTAGTAACCACGTAATTATTGATATCAAAAATGTTTTTGATTGATTTTTTACTTGAAACTAGTAAGAAATAAATTCTTGATATTGAATTTGAATGGTAGTCCATGGTGACATTTAACAATTAAAAATATAATTACACATATCAAGAAGTACAGTTTTTACTAGTTGAAATGTAATTCTTGATATCAAGAATTCGTATTTCTGCGAGTGATGGCGTCATTGATATCAAGATTCACGTTTTTACTAGTAGAAATCTAATTCCTGATGTCAAAAACAGCCATTCTTACTAGTAGAAATGTAATTCCTGATATCAAGAAACAGCATTTTCGCTAGTGAAAATTGATTTGTTGATGTCAAGAATTCATATCCAGAAAATGAATAAAGGTTAAAACGGCTTGCCATAAGTCACGGACGTTGCCATAGAGAAAGAAGCGTCCGCCGGAAGTGAGAAGGATAGGAGCGCAATGGCGGACGACGCTATGAAAACGGTGAGAAATTATGGATATTTTTATTAAAAGACAAAAGCTCTTGTTTTTAATACCTTTAATATGAACATATATCTTCTTAATGGTGATTTGTGGCCGTCTGCAACCGCTATTCTTCGTTATTTACCTGCTCGTCAGATTAATTTTGTCTCCAAAAGAGAAAACATTAAACATTTAGTTTAAATAACAAAAGTAGGCTGTGTTTTATTTACATTTCGTTGAATATTGAAAAGGAAAGCTTGTCAAAACAGACTTGTAAAATAAGCTTATATTTTAAGTCTGTTTTAGGACCACTAAGATTTATTGCATTGTTTTTCTTTTCAAGTAAAGACTTAGTTGTAAATAATGTATATGTGTCTTTATAATGATTTTCATTTTCTAAAATTATTAAGCTAGAACGTGATTATTCTCATGGCTTCTCTTGACTTTGAATTAAATATGAAATTCATAATATTTGTCAGCAGTCAAAATGTATCAAGTGCACAACAATAAGACAAAATAAAATGTGCACAAATGAATTCCAGCACACATGATTTGATTGATTGATTGATTGATTGTGTTGACATACTGGTAACACTATTTTAAAATGTCCTTGTCACACATGTAACATGTAGTTACTGAAGTAATAACTATAAATTATTCATAATTACATGCAAAACCAAACCTAGACATAATCCTATAGTAAGTAAATGTAGTTAATTAATATTACTCTGTACTTAAATGTAACAAGGACACCTTAAAATAAAGTGTAACTGACATATGTATTTATTTTCTGTGAGTAGGATGTGCAGCTGCCAGTGGCCACAGACCTCAAGAAACCTCGTCTGAAGAAAGGTCAGAGTCTATACACATTCATAACGATATAAATCATTGTACAATTCAGTTTTAAATGATAAAGTAATGCTTTTGGACACCGCTGAATCCATTCATCCTGTGGGTGGAGCTGTTTGCCTTTATTTCCCCCCATTTTCCACTGAAGAGGATTATGGCTCACAGGGAAAAGTCTGTCCAGGAATAGAACGGATTGAGATCAGATTTTGCCAGGGGGCTTGTAAGCAAGAGGAGAAAGATGCAGACGCTGCATGTCATGGCGGACGGGCTCCTTTTGTTCCGGGGCCCGCTGGATTTGGGATGAGGAGTCTTGTTGTGGCCCCCCATTGCGAGAAGAGACCGTTATGGCTCACAGCATGCCTCTCTGCCCTCTATATCCAAAATAGAAGCTGTTTTCTGCAGAATTTCAGTGCCGCATTTGATATTTACATTTTCATGATTAGACCCATTCATGTCCTACACAAGATGAAACAGCTTTTTGTGTGGAATCAGGCTCGTCTCTTTAATCTTTGGCCCAAAAAGTTGTTGAAGACTTTAAAATGCCCTGCGTTAGGAAATTGAGGTTGCGCCAACACACTTTACAAGCAAAACATTTGACAATTCAAAACACACTGAGACTGAGAAAAGTGAATATTAAGATCCTGCAGAATTGTCAATGGCATTTTTATGTGTCTAGACTCTTTTGTGCACCACTATATACATTAGCTGGGACCTTTTCAAAGTTCGCAAAACAAACACATGCAAATTAGGTGCGTCTCCATCAAGTTGTTCGAGCGGATGACGGTGGTATTGGTCACCTAACCTCTATGCCTTAGAGGCATCTTTACACAGCCGAGTTAAGGCGGCTCTAAAGCGGCTCTGTGTCTGCTCAAAATTCTGTGTAAAGACGCAATGCCGCATTAAAGCAGACTTAAAATATGCCGGGTCTGATCCACCTCGGCCCCTAGTATCAAAGGCGATGCTGAAACTGCTTTGATTCAGTGTAAATGAACGCAAACTTGTGCCGCCTTAAACTACCCCGCTAGTCTATGGGGCACAGAATAAGTCAAATTAAACCGCTAGTTAATACCACTAACAAGGCTCAAAATAGCCTCACACTAACACGGTAGCATAATGAGGGTCCCTACATGCAAACCGAAGCATTGAGAACTTTGTAAGTGTACAAACAGTTTAATAAGAAGATACTTTATACATTACATGTATACAGACAGGAGCCATCTAGGAAAACAGACTCGACGAATCGAGCCACGAACGCTGTGCTAAGCTGAACTTAATTCCTATCGACCAGCTCATTTTGAGGCTATTTTGAGCCTTGTTAGTGGTATTAACTAGCGATTTAATTTGACTTATTCTGTGCCCCATATACTAGCGTTATAAGCTAATCTGTTTTTAGAGATAAAACTATTTACATTTGATTTTTATGATAACGCATCCCAGAGAACGATCTACTCGGTAACCATGTGTTAATCACCCCTAGGTTCATTTTTCACCAGAGTTGTCCTTTAAGCGTTTAAGATCGTCCCCATCAGGGGAAACAGCCGGTTAGTCACGTGGGTTTAATGTTCGCTACATCAGAATTTATTCTGCAAATGCATTTCCATCTCCCATTATTCGCACGAACTCTTTTTCACACAAGCCAAAAACCACCTCAAGCGAGCGTAAAAACATTTTTGAGAATTAAGTGATTATTTTAGCGAAATGTAGCGCTTCCATCACTCGTTTCTGATGCTATGCTCTTCTTCAGCTCCTGAGCTTCCGATTCTGGAGAGGAGAAACTGGCTCATACATCTGCATTACATCCGCAAAGATTATGAGACCTGCAAGGTAAAACCTGCACATCCTACAGGGATAGTATAGAATGCTCCGAATAATGTGAATTGATTTGTGTTCCTTCTGATTTCAGGCCATTATCAAAGAACAACTGCATGAAACTCAAGGCATGTGTGAATATGCCGTGTATGTTCAAGGTCAGTGGAAAATACACAGATTCAAACAATGTAAACATATTCAGTTACTCCAATGCAGTCAGTGTTAAAGACAATTCAACTATACCGCTTAATGCTTAAATGGGGCTACTTTTAAAGGCTCCTAATTTAGTTTTGGAGTCTCCTATAACAGGTTTACATGCTTCAAAGGTAAAAAAAACACTTTCATTTTCTCATAATAGGGTGATATCAGGTAAAATGGGCCATTTAAGGTTTGGGGGTCCCAGCCCCTCTGGAATTTAGAGCCAATGAATGAAAAGGATTTCAAACTGTTGTCATAACTGTGTTTGACAAGTAACAGGTGATTTGATTGGTTTATGTTTGCTTTGGTGGGTGGGGCAATAATTCAAATCAAGACTGCACCAGAAAGCTGCTTGGTAAGTAGCCTGGCATACCAAATCTAACTAAACTATTATAAGGATGATAAATCAATACAAAAAAACATGCACATAAAAAAATATGCATAATATCTGTCTTGATGGCATCCATCAGAAATAATGCTGTTAGTTTGGTATATGAACATATTTTTTGGAAAAGTGATGTTTTTCTTGACGGCCCAATTTACCTTAACCCACTGAGGTAAAATGGGCCACATGGTTTCAGCTAAAATGGGCCAGCCTCTGTGTCACTCACAAACACACATACATGTGTGAGTGTGTCTGTGGAAGTGTGTGAGTGAGTGTGTATGTGTGTACACACACACCCACACTCGCACACTGACACACACACACACACACACACCTACACACATATGTTGGTACAACAACTTTATGAGGACTCTCCATAGGCATAATGGTTTTTAATAATATCAGTGTAATTGGTAAATGTCATTATACAAATTTGTGTCCTTATAAATCACATAAACAAGCACACACCGACACACACACACCACTGACCAATGATCTATGCTGTTCCAAAATTGACTTTTTTAATTGCACATTTGAATATGTGGGTTTGCACCCAAAATGTTTTTTTGTTTTTTTAATGGCATGTTTTAATGTTTGTTTAATGCAGTTTAAATGTATGTGGCTACATAAAATAAAAATTGATGATAAATCACTATTTCCCTGCAGTTTGACTGGCCCATTGGTTACCTGAAACAGCGGCCCATTTTGCCTGAAACAGCTCATGCAAAAAAAATGGGCACAGCTGATGTTTTAAGAACTGTAGGGCCTAAATAATGATATTTTTTTTTACATCATTTCAACACAACATTATCAAAAACAGTCATTAATAATCATAAAAACACATGGAAAAGGCATATATGGTATTGTATTACTGTCCCAAGCGATTTACCAAAAAGTGGCCCAATTTAGCTGATATCACCCCTATACATTGCACATCACCTCATTTCTCAATGATTCTCAAACGACTCGACAGATGAACCAGAATCCCTCATTTTACAGAGCCAACTCTGCTCTGATTGGTCAGATGGCCCAGTCTGTTGTGATTGGTCTACTCTGCTCTGATTGGTCAGATGGCCCAGTCTGTTGTGATTGGTCTACTCTGGTCTGATTGGTCAGATGGCCCAGTCTGTTGTGATTGGTCTACTCTGGTCTGATTGGTCAGATGGCCCAGTCTGTTGTGATTGGTCTACTCTGGTCTGATTGGTCAGATGGCCCAGTCTGTTGTGATTGGTCTACTCTGCTCTGATTGGTCAGATGGCCCAGTCTGTTGTGATTGGTCTACTCTGCTCTGATTGGTCAGATGGCCCAGTCTGTTGTGATTGGTCTACTCTGCTCTGATTGGTCAATGGGCAATGTAATGAGGTCATTTGACATTGTTTCATGCTGTTCCTATCCTAGCTTTAAAAGGTAGTATGTAGTACACTAGTGCTCTGTTCCAAACACAGGCGATGTGTCCCAGTTTACCCCGGTGAATGACGGCTGTGTATGTCTGTGCAGCTCTGATCATGCGGTTAGAAGGGAAGATCCAGCAGTCTCTGGAGTTGTTTCAGAGTTGTGCCATCCTCAACCCCAAAAGCTCTGACAACCTCAAGCAAGTGGCGCGGTCGCTGTAAGCACCATTGCACATTTAAATCCAGATTCATATGGTGTGTCTATCTAACCTGGTTTGAAATATGTTAACTTATTTCATGAACTGTGCCTACTTTGTGTTTAGTTTCCTATTGGGGAAGCACAAAGCTGCTATTGAGGTTTATAATGAAGCAGCACGTCTCAATCAGAAAGACTGGGTAAGTACACATCAGTGTCTTTAAATGAGCAATTCACTAAACAATTTGACTCTTATCTTGTTCCAGACCCATATACTGGGATTTTTTTCCATACAAGAAATATGTATTTATTTAAATGTTTATGGTAGGGGTCAGGGCTTTTTATCTAAATTAGGGGTCAGGGTTTATACTGTATATTTTATTTATTTTTTATTTAAATTAGGGGTCAGGGTTTATACTGTATATTTTATTTATTTTTTATTCAAATTAGGGGTCAGGGTTTATACTGTATATTTTATTTATTTTTTATTTAAATTAGGGGTCAGGGTTTATACTGTGTATATATATTTTTTTTTTTTTATTTAAATTAGGGGTCAGGGTTTATACTGTATATTTTATTTATTTTTTATTTAAATTAGGGGTCAGGGTTTATACTGTATATTTTATTTATTTTTTATTTAAATTAGGGGTCAGGGTTTATACTGTATATTTTATTTATTATTTTATTTAAATCAGGGGTCAGGGTTTATACTGTATATTTTATGTGTTATTTAAATTGGGGGTCAGGGTTTATAGTGTATATTTTATGTATTATTTTATTTAAATTAGGTGTCAGGGTTTATACTGTATATTTTATTTTTTATTTAAATAAGGGGTCAGGGTTTACACTGTATATTTAATTTTTTATTTAAATTAGGTGTCAGGGTTTATACTGTATATTTTATGTTTTATTTAAATAAGGGGTCAGGGTTTATACTGTATATTTTATGTTTTATTTAAATAAGGGGTCAGGGTTTATACTGTATATTTTATTTTTTAAATGTAATGGTTAAGGTAGGGGTCAGGGTTTATACTGTAATATTTGTGTGTATTTTATGTGTTTTTATTTATATTGTTCAGTTAGGGTCAAGGTTTATATTGTATTTATTCATTTAAATGTGTCAATTTAGTGGTTAGGGTTTATATTTTATTCATTTATTTAAATTGTTAGTTCAATTTAATTAATTTTATTTACTATTATTGTTATATTTAGTTGAAAGTCCTCTTGAAGTTTAACAACCGTTGGCTTTAATTATTCAGAAAAGAGTATATTCTGTAGATTTCAGCTTCTGGTGTGACTTCAGTAAATTGTGTGAAAAAAAAAAAAAGTGTGAACTTTCATTTGAGTCAGCTGTAATTTAATGAGATGCATGTGAAATACTGAAATAATGTGTGATTATTTTGACCTGCAGGAGATCAGCCATAATCTTGGCGTTTGCTACATCTTCACCAAAGACTTCAGGAGTGTAAGATTCTGATCCCTTCACTCACATCTTTATGACTATTTACCATATTATTGTAGTAGTACATATGTTATTTACCATTCTTCCTGTACTTTGATGGATTGTGTGTAAGATTACAGCTGTAGCAGTTATTTGAGTGAATCACATGTTGTCTCTGTGTCTGCAGGCAGAAGAGCAGTTAAACGTGGCATTGCAGCTGAATAAACACGATCTGACCTACATGATGCTGGGAAAAATCCACTTACTGCAGGGAGACACGGAGAAAGCCATCGACGTCTACAAGAGCGCTGTGGAGTAGGTCTCATACACACCCTCACTTTTAAGGGCTCATCTTATCTTATGCTATTGAAGCAGTTTATCTTTTGCACTAAACCATCATAGTTCTTGCACTAGTTTAAGTTCAACAAGAGCATCTGCAGACTGTAAAGTTTGTGATATATATATGTATATATATGCTCTGGAAGAAAATAATTAATTTATCTAAATTTTTTCCATATATGTATATATATATGTATATATATGTATGTGTATATATATATATATATATATATATGTATGTATGTATGTATGTATGTGTATGTATATATATATGTATATGTATGTGTATATATGTATGTATATATGTATGTATATATGTATGTATATATATATATATATATATATATATATATATATATATATATATATATATATATATATATATATATATATATATATATATATATATATATATATATATATAATTCAATTCAGTACAAAAAATACAATATATATATATATAGTGCTGTCAATTGATTTAAAAAAGTATAGCACATTTTTCTGTAATTAATCATGAGTAAATATATGTAATTATTTTCTTTATTAATTTAATATTTAACGTGTAATTTAATATTATTTTTGATAGTTTCTCTTTTAAAAAATGTAGGCATTGTGTAAATCGTTTACAATTTATATTTTTTACAACTATACCTATTTTTTCCACTCTGCCATTATTTTTAAGTTAATATATATATACAATATATATTTGACGCTATATTTAATACTAATTATTTATTATTTTTCTTTATTAATTTAATGTGTAATTTAATATGATTTTTTTAAATATGATTTTTCCCCATAAATGTGTACAGTAAATAGTTTACGATTTATATATTTTTGACAATGTATATTTCAATAATTTTAATTGTTATTATTATAATACAATATGTAATTATATATTACATATATTTATACATATTTTTATATATATATATATATATATAGCATAGTTACAAATGAATGTATAAATATAAATTAAATTCATTATAATAAATACAATATAATATATATATATTAGAGCAGTCAAAAGATTAATCGCGATTAATCACATCCAAAATAAAAGTTTGTGTTTACATAATATGTGTGTGTACTCTGTTAATTATTATTTATATATAAATGCACACACATTCATGTTTATATTTAAGAAATATTTGCATGTATATACTGTATATACATTTATATAATCTATAATGTATATAAATATAAATGTTTTATATATAAAAATAATATTTTTTTCTTAAATATATACATGCTTGTGTGTGTATTTATATATAAATAATAATTAACAGAGTACACACACATATATTATGTAAACACAAACTTTTATTTTGGATGCGATTAATCGCTTGACAGCCCTAATATATATATATCAAATAGAGAGAGAGAGAGTATTTATTCAATCATTTTAATATTTAATGTGTGCTATTTATTATTACTATTATTAATATTACTATTTGTATTAACATTTTGCACTACGGTCCACCAAACTCGTTCTTGCACAACTTAAAATTCACCAAGAGCATCCTGTAAAGTTTGATGAAGTCATTCATAGTCGTGAGCGTTCGGATCTGAAGCTGCATAACTCGAGCGCTTGGATCTCCAAACATGTTTAATCGTGTGTCTTGTCACCAGACACACTTGACTTGAAGAGCCAAACACACTTTATTGTCCTCGTGACGTGTCTGGTTTTGTGGTGACTTACACAGAACGCATTTCAACAGATTTTGGTCATGTTTTGCGCAACGTTTGTAAAGATGTACGAGTTGAGTTTTGTTGCCAGAGAGGAACTTCAGACGCCTAGAGATGCTCTCAGCGTGTCGCTCTGCCACAGCGCAGATAAGACGCCCAAGGCTGCAAAGCATGCTGGGATCAGTGAAGCGCTCATAGCTGTAATTAATCACATTTACTGTCTCACTGTGACCGCTCTAACGTCTCCCTTTTCTTTTTCTCTCTCTACCTCTTCTTTTTCTTCTTTCTCTTTGTCTTCTCAAAAAAACCCTGAGGACTTGCTGAAGTAGTCGGCCTTTTCTCCTTAAAGGGACCGTTCACCAAAAAGCTGTCATTATTTTACTCACCTTCATGTTGTCCAAACCCGTGTGACTTTCCTTCTTCAGTGGAAAACAAAAGTAGGCTAAATCTTCCCGCTGCTCTTTTCCATACAGCGAATGGGGACAACGGCTGTCAAGCTCCAGAGAACATGCAAAAGCACCATAAATGTATAATAACAGCAGTCTGAATCACTTGTGCAGTCATGTGATGGCTTTGCGTGAGTTGCAGACCATAATTTCTGTTGTTGCTTGCAGGGCAGTTGATGACAATTTTTTATTTTAGAGTGACAATATATTTATACTAATTATCATTATTATTTCTTTATCCATTTTATATTTAATGTGGAATTTAATATTTATAAAGAAACTATATTTATTATATAAATACATAGTCACACACACACACACACACACACACACATATATATATATATATATGAGACAATGTATTTAAATAATGATAATTATTTCTTTATTCATTCAATTTAATATTAGTTTTAATATGATTTTTCCCCAAAATGTGTGATTTTTTTTTTTAAAGTATATATATATGACAATGTATTTAAATAATAATAATTATTATTATTATTTGTGTTAATAGGTTACAATTTATATATTTCACTCTACCTTTTATTTATATTTTTGATTTATACCATCAAATATACATATATATATATATATATTTATTATTATTATTTATTTTCTTTTGATGGTATATTTAAAAAATAATTATTATTTTTTCTTTATTAATTTAATATTTCATATGTATTTTAATATTAGTTTTAATATGATTTTTCCCCAAAATGTGTGATTTTTAAAGTATGTATATGAAAATGTATTTAAATAATAATTTTTTATTTCTTTATTAATTGTATATTTAATGTGCAATTCATTTTTAGTTTTAATGTCCACCCCCATCCCCAATTTTATTTTTATTTTTTAAAGTTATATGACAATATATTAAAAAATTATTATTATTATTTGTGTAAATAGATGACAATTTATATATTTTACTATACCTTTTATTTATATTGTTGATTTATACCATCAAAAAAAAAAAATTAATAAAAAAATAATAATAATAATAATATATATATATATATATATATATTTAAAAAATAATTATTAATAAAAAATTAAAATATTTAAAATAAATATTATTTCTTTATTAATTTAATATTCCATGTGTAATATATATATATATATTATATATATATATATATATATATATATATATATATATATATATATATATATATATATATATATATATATATATTTATATTTATATTTGATGGGTTATTTAAAAAATAATTATTAATAAAAATAAAAATAATTTAAATAAATATTATTTCTCTATTCATTTAATATTCCATGTGTAATTTAATGTTATTTTTAAGATTTACCTTTTTTTCAAAAAATGTATTCATTGTGTTTTACAATTTATGGTTTACAATTTATATACTTTTGACTATATATATTTTTAATAACAATTGTAATATATATATATATATCTCAAAAATACATGTAGAGGTAAATGTGTAAATTGTTTACTTTTTTATATTTTTTACAGTATATATTGATAATAATTATTATTTGCATTATGGTAATAAGTAATTGAGAATAATAATGATGAGTTTTTGGGAAAAATAATAATAACACTTAATTGTAATCAAAATAATGTCAGCCATCAAAAGTCGTCAAAAATAGCCTTCCTTATCTTAAAGCATAATACTGCTTCTTATTTCTTTCTTTTGATTGAGGGCGTCACTGATGGCCAACGACACTAGTCCTTATGTTTTATGAGGCTTTATGTTCATGAGCTCTATTTACGTTGATTGTGTAGAAAACACACAATGTGTTCTCCTATATAGAAAGTCTTTGCAGTTTGGAACAACCTGAGGGTGAATAAATAATGACGAGTTCTTATTTTTGGGTCAGCTACTCCTGCAAAGACACTTTTTTTTTAACATTCAACAAATGAAAGTGCAAAAGGAATCACTAATCTGCTTTTCTCAGCGGGAATCCAGCGATTTGATGACTCTTGATTACTGTTGTTGACTTTCCTCTCTTCCCGGAGAGCAGAAATGGAGATGACTCTGAAGAATTCTCCTCCCCTTGTCCACACACACACACACACACACACACACACACAGTCTGTGGGTCTGGCTCAGATATCAGAGAACAGCGGGGAGCTTTAAGCACGCGCTCGTGTGTGTGTTCGAGATCTCCTCATTATCGCAGCCCTCCCGCTGAGCTGATGAATTAGTAACGTGTTGCAGTGGGACGCTCCGTAATGAGAGAAGCTTTCAGCGGCCGCCGCAGAGTTCCCACATTTGCCACCTCACGATAGCAGGAAGATGTGCCTCACAGCCAGCATGAATTAATAACAGCCCGCTGCTGGCATGAGCCGCTCAAACACACACGTGATGGAGGAGTCTGAGTTTTTGAATCAATATGCTTTAGTCCTGGAACAGCAACTAATAAGCATAACTAGATTTAAATACGGTTATAGTGACCTGAGACACAAACCACCCACTGAAATCTGATTGGTCGACTGAAGTGTGATACTTTGTTAAATCAGATTAAGCTGACCGTGACTGGTCAGCGGCTGTGCCGCCCCATACACGACAAACTGAGATGCTCTGTGTATTCTGACACCTTTCTATCAGAACCAGCATTAACTTCTTGAGCAGTTTGAGCTCCAGTAGCTCGTCTGTTTGATCAATGAGCCTCGGCCGCCCATGACCCTGTGGCCGGTTCTCCACTGGTCCTCCATGACCCTGTGGCCGGTTCTCCACTGGTCCTTCATGAGCCTGTGGCTGGTTCTCCACTGGTCCTCCATGACCCTGTGGCCGGTTCTCCACTGGTCCTTCATGAGCCTGTGGCCGGTTCTCCACTGGTCCTCCATGACCCTGTGGCCGGTTCTCCACTGGTCCTCCATGACCCTGTGGCCGGTTCTCCACTGGTCCTTCATGACCCTGTGGCCGGTTCTCCACTGGTCCTCCATGACCCTGTGGCCGGTTCTCCACTGGTCCTTCATGACCCTGTGGCCGGTTCTCCACTGGTCCTTCATGACCCTGTGGCCGGTTCTTCACTGGTCCTCCATGACCCTGTGGCCGGTTCTCCACTGGTCCTCCATGACCCTGTGGCCGGTTCTCCACTGGTTCTTCATGACCCTGTGGCCGGTTCTCTACTGGTCCTTCATGACCCTGTGGCCGGTTCTTCACTGGTCCTCCATGACCCTGTGGCCGGTTCTCCACTGGTCCTCCATGACCCTGTGGCCGGTTCTCCACTGGTCCTTCATGACCCTGTGGCCGGTTCTCCACTGGTCCTTCATGACCCTGTGGCCGGTTCTCCACTGGTCCTTCATGACCCTGTGGCCGGTTCTCCACTGGTCCTTCATGACCCTATGGCCGGTTCTCCACTGGTCCTTCATGACCCTGTGGCCGGTTCTCCACTGGTTCTTCCTTGGAGCACTTTTGATAGAGACTGACCACTGCAGACCGGGAACATCCCACAAGAGCTGCAGTTTTGGAGATGCTCTGACCCAGTCGTCTAGCCGTCACAATCTGGCCCTTGTCAAACTCACTCAAATCCTTACGCTTGCCCATTTTTCCTGCTTCTAACACATCAACTTTGAGGACAACATGTTCACTTGCTGCCTAATATATCCCACCCACTAACAGGAGATGAAGAGATCATCAGTGTTATTCACTTCACCGGTCATAATGTTATGCCTGATCGGTGTATATTAGGGATGCACCGAAAAATGATAAATTATTGAAATGCATACTAAAAAAAAGATTCAATAAAATATTATATTAGTATACCTGACTGTCATGTGACCATTAACCAGCATCCGGGAAACTGTGACCATGTGAATGTATTATTATTATGAGATATGAAAGGGTTAGTTCACCCAAAAATGAAAATTCTGTCATTAATTACTTACCCTCATGTCGTTTGACACCCGTCAGACCTCCGTTCATCTTCAGAACACAAATGAAGATATTTTAGTGTAAATCTGATGGCTCTGAAAGGCCTCCATTGGCACAATGCACGGTTCACTCTCAAGACCCTTAAAAGGTGCTAAAGACGTCATTACAAAGTCCATTTCAAAGTCCATTTCAAAACACGTTATGAATCAGTGAGTCGAATGATGATTCGGATCGCGTGTCAAACTGCCAAACTGCTGAAATTTGGCGATTCAAACTGCTGAATCGACTCACTGATTCATAAAGCTTCGAATTTCATTTTTGGGTGAACTAACCCTTTAACTTAAAATCTCAAGCAAATATTTTAGATCAAAGGGGTTTGGCTGGCAAACAACGCTTGGGAATCCCTGCATTACAGTCAAATGTGCTTAATTTTCAGGAAAATAGTGTCAGAGTATTAAAAAATCTTTCTACTTTAAATAAAGTAGAAATTAATAGAAATATTCACGGTTCTGTCTGTCAGATTTTCTCCTGAGAACACAGAGCTGTTGACCACGCTGGGACTGCTCTACATGCAGGTGAGTGGCCACTGAACAAATAATTCATGCCGTCAGTTTGATTTCAAACACAGAAAACAGATGATACTAGCACTGATTCTTATGATCAAATTCAGATTTGAACAAACTCCTAACCCCTCAAAATGTGTTACTTTTCATAGTGAGTAGACTTAAAATGTTTGTCTGGTGGATGATAAAATGGCAAAATCGCATAGATGCATATCAACGACTAGACACTTTAAGGTGGACTCCGTTAGAAACCTCTAGCAACAACCCTGTGTCCAGGGGGCATAAACACAGTAAATGTGTCTGTTATTAGTGTTTTTGTGTTTACCTCTGTCTTCTCTCTCATTAGCTTGGGAAATACCAGAAAGCCTTTGAGCACCTTGGGAACGCTCTGACATACGACCCCAACAACTTCAAGGTGGGATGCACTTTCACCAACCCTAAGTGTCACTAGCCGCATTTCCATTGCCCTCCAAAATGCGCAAATTGAAAACACGGCCAATGGAAACGTGCCAATTTCGCAAAGATTCCCATATATCGCTAAAAAGTTTTTACGCTCACATGAGGTGGTTTTTCAGGCAATTCGAAAAAGGACATTTTCACAAAACGGCAATGGAAACAGTTTTTTCCAGACGTCACCCATAGGATTCTGAAGAGCAGTTTTGAAGAGTAAAGTAGGGTCGAGCTGGCCGTCGCCATCTTGGCAGCGCGTCATCGCTCGTCACTCCCGGATAACAGAAAATGGGCAAAGAGGCGGGACGTGGGCGGAGCTGAAGTGACTAACAGACAGCAGACAAACGGCAATCCACCTGTCACTCAAAGTGGCCACGCCCTTAATTATGCAGAACTTCAAGGCTTTATATAATGTAAACGAATGAGTTATAAAATAATTCACCCCCTCACAGTCGTCATGAAGGGCAAAATTAGCCGTATTGACCAAAACCACAATCTGTCCCAGACTGTAAACATGTGTTCTTCTGCTGTAAAGTTGGGCATTTTAACATGAGCTCAATGAGATTCTGCTCCTTCTGGAGTCTGTCTCTAGTGGCCAGTCCATGAACTGCAGTTTAAGTCACTTCCGTATTGGCTTCAAGAGAAACTGCGGGAGGTTGCAGAGACGTTCTTTATTAAACTCATAAAAGACGACTATACTATACAATGGTGGATTAGCACCAAGAACCTCTGGTACGCTTAACATGCTAAACCTGAGGGAGGGCTTCTGGCAGACCAATCACAGCGCTTGCGGTCTTCCTGACTTCTGAAAACCAGCATCCTTAGAAACACTTTGAACATCATAGAACGTCAGTTCATCATAATATACATCATTCACCCGCTATATTGCTAAAACTACCCGATTTTTCATATCAACTGAAAAATACACCAGTATAACTTGCTTTTCTTGAGACGCCCCTGCTTCAGAGAATAGTTAATGATATGCTAATGCCCCGCCCCCCTCGTGACATGATTGGTTACAGGGAGATTTTTGACGGCAGAAACACCGGCGATTTGGTTCACTGCAGTTTTAAAGAGAAAATACTCAGCAATGGTGTTGACTTATGAATTTGCACATGGTTTGTCTTAAAGCATATTAAAAACACAACATATATATACACTCACCTAAAGGATTATTAGGAACACCTGTTCAATTTCTCATTAATGCAATTATCTAATCAACCAATCACATGGCAGTTGCTTCAATGCATTTAGGGGTGTGGTCCTGGTCAAGACAATCTCCTGAACTCCAAACTGAATGTCAGAATGGGAAAGAAAGGTGATTTAAGCAATTTTCACCTTTTGCCTGGCATGGTTGTCGGTGCCAGACTGAGTATTTCACAATCTGCTCAGTTACTGGGATTTTCACGCACAACCATTTCTAGGGTTTACAAAGAATGGTGTGAAAAACATCCAGTATGCGGCAGTCCTGTGGGAGAAAATGCCTTGTTGATGCTCGCGGTCAGAGGAGAATGGGCCGACTGATTCAAGCTGATAGAAGAGCAACTTTGACTGAAATAACCACTCGTTACAACTGAGGTCTGCAGCAAAGCATTTGTGAAGCCACAACACACACAACCTTGAGGCGGATGGGCTACAACAGCAGAAGACCCCACCGGGTACCACTCATCTCCACTACAAATAGGAAAAAGAGGCGACAATTTGCACGAGCTCACCAAAATTGGACAGTTGAAGACTGGAAAAATGTTGCCTGGTCTGATGAGTCTGGATTTCTGTTGAGACATTCAGATGGTAGAGTCAGAATTTGGCGTAAACAGAATGAGAACATGGATCCATCATGCCTTGTTACCACTGTGCAGGCTGGTGGTGGTGGTGTAATGGTGTGGGGGATGTTTTCTTGGCACACTTTAGGCCCCTTAGTGCCAATTGAGCATTGTTTAAATGCCACGGCCTACCTGAGCATTGTTTCTGACCATGTCCATCCCTTTATGACCACCATGTCCCCATCCTCTGATGGCGACTTCCAGCAGGATAATGCTCCATGTCACAAAGCTCCAATCATTTCAAATTGGTTTCTTGAACATGACAATGAGTTCCAGTACTAAAATGGCCCACACAGTCACCAGATCTCAATGTGGTGGAACGGGAGCTTCGTGCCCTGGATGTGCATCCCACAAATCTCCATCAACTGCGAGATGCTATTCTATCAATATGGGCCAACATTTCTAAAGAATGCTTTCAGCTCCTTGTTGAATCAATGCCACGTAGAATTAAGGCAGTTCTGAAGGCGAAAGGGGGTCAAACACAGTATTAGTATGTGTTCCTAATAATCCTTTAGGTGAGTGTACAAACAACATTAACAACTTGATAACTTAAGTCATTTTGAGGCCCCCTGGTTGAGAAACATTGATTTAAATAATATTTGGGAATTTGTGACAAAAATATTGGCTGTAATTAATTTTTTTTCCTTCATATAATTTTTTTGCATTCTGTTGTCCGTCATGTGTTCAGGCCATCCTCGCCGCCGGCAGTATGATGCAGACTCATGGAGATTATGACGTGGCCATGAACAAGTATCGTGTAGCGGCATACGCTGTCCCCGAGAGCCCCCCGCTCTGGAATAACATCGGGATGTGCTTCTTCGGCAAAAAGAAATACGTCGCTGTGAGTTACAGACCATCACTGGAACATTTTCTACCCTAGTTCATCCCTTGTTGATTTCATGTCCCTCCTGCCTCTCTCCTCCAGGCCATCAGCTGTCTGAAGAGGGCGAACTACCTGTCTCCGTTTGATTGGAAGATCCTGTATAATCTGGGTTTGGTTCATCTCACCATGCAGCAATACGCATCAGCTTTCCACTTCCTGAGCGCCGCCATCAACCTAAGGCCACGCATGAGCGAACTCTACATGCTCCTGGCCGGTACATACATCCCATAATCAATAGCTATGTTTCCAGCCACCTATTTTTATGCAACTTTTGGGACATCGCAAGATGTGCTTAAATTCTAAAAGTTGAAGCAGAGAAATGTTTTATGCGATAAGAAGACATGCGCATAAACTTCGATGGAAACACATATACTGAATAAATCCCTCGATGCGCAACCAGTGGACCAATCACATCGCATTTGGGGTTTCTTCTCACAATATTCTTAGCACAGTATTACTCTTAAGAGGATTGTGTGTGCACGAGAAAACATTAAACTTGGCGTATAGGACAATGCACACTGAGCCACCTATTGCACCATCAGCCCATTTCGCGGTGTGGTTTCTTGGCCCCCACAGAGTGTGTGTTAAAGCAGACCTAAGGCCTTGAAATATGATGTACTGCCCTAACTAAAGCCACATTTTTTAACACTTTTTCACAGTACCTGTCTTTTTATTAGACCCTTGAACTTGGCATATAGGACAATGCACACAGCAATATTGTGCCATCAGCCTGTTTCGTGTCATGGTTTCTCCGGTGCCACAGACGATGCGTTAAATTGGACATAATTGACATTAGAGGTACTACCAAATTATGAGCACAGATCTCTATTAATTCATGTGCGTCTATGCTCTCGTAAGATGGCAGTGACACACGAAGGAAATGGGTCATGGTATATATAAAACTAGAAATTGTACACAAAAAAATGCACATGGGAATAGTTTCTCAGGGGCACGAAAAAGTTCCTCATGTGCATGCAGAAGCCTGTATACTTATTTTTTTATTTTAGGGGCTCTGTATGTTGTCACTTCGAGAAAATCAATTAACCCCCCCGCCCCCGCTGAGAAATAGATATTTTGAAATTTGATTTTGAAATGGATATGTAGTCTATTTGTAATAAAAAGTGCCTCAAAACGAAACTTTTAAAGATTTAATGCCACAATCCTCACAAACTTGATCAAATCCAGCACATCTGTGAATCGCATTTACCAAATAAACAAAAAACTCACATGACTTTGCCTCAACAGAGGATGTGATTGGATCACTGGACTAACCAGCGGGCCAATTGTATCACAGCATCTCATATGCTGGGTTGGCGGCTCTGAAATGCCTGAGCCAAAGTCTGTCATCACAATGATTTGGTTTAATTCCTTCCCAGAAGCGTCTCACACGATTGCCTTGCCAAACACAGAGACACAGTTCATTTATGATGTACGAAAAAGTATTACAGATATTTTGCGCCAGTTTCCCAGGACACATCTGCGACTTTGCTTTTAAATGTTTATTTTTATTAAACAAAATATATTTGTTATAGTTGTAAAAGTCAGGTTCCTTAAAGGGTTAGTTCACCCAAAAATGAAAATGAGCCCATGATTTACTCTCCCTCAAGTCATCCTAGGTTTATATCACTTTCTTCCTTTTTAGACGGATAAAATCGGAGTTATATTAAAAAAGTCCAGGCTAATCCAAGCTTTATAATTGCAGTAATAGTTTTTGAAGTCCATAAAAAAATGCATCTGTCCATCAAACAACGTGCTTCACGCGGCTCTGGGGTGTTAATAAAGGCCTTCTGAAGCGAATCGATGCGTTTGTGTAAGAAAAATATCCATATTGAAAACTTTATCAAGTAAAGTTTCGGTCGATCGCCTTCCGTGAAAAAGAAAGTGCCTTTACTTTACTTTATAAGTTTTAAATGTGGTTATTTTTCTTACACAAACGGAAATGGACTTCAAAAACAAAGCAACTATTACTGCAATTATAAAGCTTGAAAGAGACAGGACTTTTTGAACATAACTCCGATTTTATTCGTCTGAAAGAATAAAATCATAAACACTTAAGATGACTTGAGGGTGAGTAAATCATGGGATAATTTTCATTTTTGGGTGGACTATCCCTTTAAAGAGCATTGTGAATGTGAGAATCCAGTTTAATTTGTTTGAATTATCTTCATCAGTTGCCCTGACCAATCTGGATGACGCCGATAACGCCCGCAGGTCATACGAGCAGGCGGTTCAGCTAGATGAGTATGTTCTCACACCCTGATCTGTGCTGGTTAATCTACATGAGCTAATGCAGAACTTGAGTTAAAGTGGCTGAATTTTGCCCTGACAGGTCAAACTCGCTGGTGAGCCTGAACTTTGTGGTGTTCCTGTATAATCAGGGCGATAAGAAGGCCGCCCTGCAGCAGTACCAGGAGATGGAGAGAAAAGTCAACGCTCAGCTTGAGAACAACAGCAACACAGAGTTTGACCCCGAGGTACTGACGCCTGGTCTTATTCTGCCCACTTAGACATGAAGAGAACATATGACTGACACTGAATGTGACAAAACAACCGTTCTGGTGATGATTATGTAGTTTACTAGCAATAAAAACAAAACCCTCAGGTGTCTTTTAAAGATTTGATGCCACAATCCTCACAAACGTTATCAAATCTGTAAATCATATTAAAGGAACACGCCACTATTTTTGAAAATAGGCTCATTTTCCGTCTCCCCTAGAGTTAAACAGTTGAGTTTTACCGTTATCGAATCCATTCAGCCGATCTCCGGGTCTGGCGGTAGCACTTTTAGCATAGCTTAGCATAGATCATTGAATCTGATTAGACCGTTAGCATCTCGCTCAAAAAAATGACCAAAGAGTTTAGAAATTTTTCCTATTTTAAACTGGACTCGTCTGTCGTTACATCGTGTACTAAGACCGACGGAAAATGAAAAGTTGTGATTTTCTAGACCGATATGGCTAGGAATTAGTATAGAAAATATGAGGAAAATAATGTTTTTTTTAGTGCTGTCAGTTAAACGCGTTATTAACGACGTTAACGCAAACCTATTTTAACGGCGTCAATTTTTTTATCGCGAGATTAACGTTCTTTTTGGTCTAACAAACTTTGTAGTTTTTTCACATGCTGTTGCAACAACTAGTAACGTTAGAAAAACTACAACACCACTCCGGATGTAGCTAGACCGGAAACAAAACATCAGGCACGCTGCGGCTGCCCGCACTTTGGGCCATTAAAAGAGTAGACGTGGATGGCAAGCGTGAGACGCCGAAATGAGAAACGTATTATGCCATGGTTTAACTCAGGGGTCTTCAACTAAAAGTGCTTGTCTTGAGCGCTGCTTTCTGCTCTGATGGTGCGTTCACACCAGACGCGAATGAAGCGTTTTGCGCGAGTGATTTAAGTCAATGCAAAGACGCAAATAGACATTCTGCGGCGCGAATTAAGCGGCGTGCATGTCGCGTCATTCGCGTCCGGTGTGAACGCACCATCAGTCTCTTCTTCACTGCATGCTTGACCGCGCGTCTGGGTCTGAACGTAGTAACTGAGCATTGCAACGTTAACTGTTTCATTACGTCAAAAGGCTTCGCGGTCCGGATTCGGACCGGAGTCCGCTAGTTGGCGACCCCTGGTTTAACTGCACTATAGGCGGAGTCCTAGTTTACCTTGCATGTGCACTTTGTAATTTTATTTTGTATCACCCTGTTTTGATCCCTTAGAAAGGGCTGTTGAAGGGGCTGTTTGTGCAACAAAGTATTTGTTTCACCCTTTTATTGATGGGCAGTGTTACATTGTGTGAGATTATTTGCTCCAAGTGAGAATGTTGGTGTGAAATCGAACACTAAAGTATGCCAATGTTGTTTTCAATAAAACAAACATTTGAACAAAGCAAGCCGATCCACTTTTCTATGTTGATAAGAGCATTAAAATAAGAAAAAATAATGGGACAAAAAGAAATCAAGGGACATTTAGAATAAATAAAAATGTGCGATTAATTGTGAGTTAACTATGACATTAATGCGATTAATCGCGATTAAATATTTTAATCGTTTGACAGCACTAGTTTTTTTGCATTCTCCTAATCTGTTCTTCCTCATTTGTATCAATTTGGTAATTAGTAAAAAACACATGCTCACATTGCTATGAATTAAACCGTTGATTTTTACTGTTTTCGAATCCATTCAGTTGATCTCCGAGTCTGGCGGTAGCACTTTTAGCATAGCTTAGCATAGATCATTGAATCTGATTAGACCGTTAGCATCTCGCTCAAAAAAATGACCAAAGAGTTTAGATATTTTTCCTATTTTAAACTGGACTCGTCTGTCGTTACATCGTGTACTAAGACCGACTGAAAATGAAAAGTTGTGGTTTTCTAGGCCGATATGGCTAGGAATTAGTATAGAGAATATGAGGAAAATAATGTTTTTTTGCATTCTCCTAATCTGTTCTTCCTCATTTGTATCAATCTGGTAATTAGTAAAAAACACATCCTCACATTGCCATGAATTAAACAGTTGATTTTTACCATTATCGAATCCATTCAGCCGATCTCCGGGTCTGGCGGTAGCACTTTTAGCATAGCTTAGCATAGATCATTGAATCTGATTAGACCGTTAGCATCTCGCTCAAAAAAATGACCAGAGAGTTTCGATAATTTTCCTTTTTAAAACTTGACTCTTCTGTCGTTACATCGTGTATTAAGACCGACGGAAAATGAAAATTTTTGATTTTCTAGGCCCATATGGCTAGGAACTAATATAGAGAATATGAGTAAAATAATGTTTTTTTTGCATTTTCCTAATCTGTTCTTCCTCATTTGTATCAATCTGGTAATTAGTACAAAATTATGTTTCTCACACACATGCTCACATTGCCATGAATCACAGGCGGTCTCGTCTCTTTCTCACACAGATGGTTGAAATGGCTCAGAAAATGGGTGCCGCTCTACAGGCGGGTGAGAACCTGTACTGGAGCAAACCGGGCAAAGATGGCAAGACCAGCCACCGGTCCTCCTCCAGCAAACCCAGCAGCTCCCAGCAGCCCCTGGGCACCAACCAGGCCCTGGGTCAGGCCATGTCTTCAGCCGCAGGCTACAGCAAGAGCATGCAGATCACCACAGGTGCAGAACCCCTCGACTTACACTGACAGACAATGGCTGGATTCGTATACGCTAGGTTCATCCCAATGCTCCGTCTTTCTCTCCAGAGCCCGAGGCGGATGTGAGCAGCGTCCCGTCTCCCACTACAGTCACTCCTGGAGACCCCGAGGATGAGGATGAGGTAGAGGAGGCGGCCAAACTCACAGAGAAGAGTAAACCGAAAGCAGTGGCTGAATAGAGCTCAAACTTTATGTTTATAACTTATGAATGTACATATTTAGTTTAATTAAAGTGCAGGTTACAATCACATATTTTTAGATGTTCGAATGATTACATTAAATAAAGAAAATCAGAAATATTATAATTGCATATGAAAGTTTTGTATAAAAGCACTTTTCCATTAGTCAATCAAATCGTTAATGTCAATTCCAGTATTTAATAACACATAACTAGAATTAAAAGTTGTATCTATTAATAGTATTCAATGCTGTACAGCTTTATTTTTTTATTAACGAACGTTAAAAAATAATTATTGGCACTCCTGGTTAATATGATCAAAGATGGCTGTAAAAATAAATCTGCAGTGTTTATCCTTAGCAAAAATCTAACCTTTCATTGAATTGAAAGTGGGGGGTAAATCGCATTACGAAATAAATGCTTTTCTCCAAAACACGTCGGCCACAATTATTGGCGCCCCTAGAATTTTTGTATCTGACCAAATGTTGAGCAAGCAATCTCATTGGCTGCAGGATCAGCAGAACCAATCAGCTTGTGCTATGTAAAGGACCGATCAGCCTGTGCCCTCTTGAGTTTCATCGCTGAGCTAGAGATTGAATGCATTTTCTACATGAACTAATGGGACCTTATTGTAAATAGTCACCAAAAAAAAAAACATTATCAACTTTCCTGTAGCTCAAACAGTAGAGCATGGCACTAGCAACAACAAGGTCATGGGTTCGATTCCCAGGGAAAGCAAGAACTGACAAAAATCTAAAATGTGTACCTTGAATGCAATGTAAGTCGCTTTGGATAAAAGCGTCTGCCAAATGCATAAATGTAAATGTCAACATTTTGATCTTTGTAACACAACCACACCATAATAATAAAAAAGACATTTTATAACTGGAACAGAAGTGTTTTATTTATATAAAAATATTCCATACTCATGTTAACACAGCTAATATTTCTAGCGTTAACATTTATGATTGACATTTTGCCCGGTAAAGACTTTGTTGCATAATCACATGTGCAAACTAGAACCCTAAAATGTTTTATATATACCTAAAAGTTGCATGAATATGAACTTTCTGTTAGTTTCTCACACCAAGACTCAACATTTGCAAAACAATAAACCCATCTCTAAGTATTTCTGATAAAGTCAAACTCAAAAAACATGACTGCAGTTCAAATCACACTAACACGGATGTCAAATCTAAACACTTTCGGGCGTAACCATTACTAGAAGTTGGTTTGAGAAACTAACAGCGTCAACATGGAGTGTAACAGAAACACAGAACAAGATTTCACAAGCCGAGGCTTTTCCTCCAACGGCTTATTCATGAAACGCATGTGTGTGTGTGTGTAAACTGTTTGTAAACTCATTCGTGGTTCGTTTCCAGCACTGCTGAATGTTTCTAAGACTGTTCAAAGTTAAGCTTTCGTTAAAAAGCCTCAGGTTCGTCAAACGTTAAGGCTGATTTAAGACCATTCACATACTGAGATTAATTAGTACGTCCCAAATAAAACATTAAAAATGATACGTCGAAAGTGTGTGGATGGTACAACATGGCTGAGAAGATCAGCTTTATGACAAAAAAAAAGAATAAATGACGTCATTTGTATGTACAGTACATAGTGTGTGTGATAGGAAGCATCATAAAATCACAACAGTCGTCTTTAACGCCACCTTCAGTACATGATTCACCAGAAATCACAGCTGACCAAACTGTAAAATATTTACCATCTCTCTTATTATATACAAACGATGCTGGTACCAACGTACAAAACCCTACAGCTACAGTCCCACCCTTAAGAACAATAAGATACATTTAAAGGGATAGTGCACCCAAACATTTTAATTGTGTAATTTCCTCACCCTCATCATAGTATTTTTTGTTCCTATATTCTTTGAAATATCATCTTTTGTGTTCAACAGAACAGAAGAAAGTAACTCATACAGGTTTGGAACAACTTGAGGGCGAGTAGATGACGACAGGATTTTCATTTTTTGTGTGAACTATCCCTTTAAGACAAGAATAATGAATGGTACTTAATATTTAAATGACTTTATGTGCATTTAATAAGCTGGGGATCTAAACTATTAAGTATAAACTATTATTTAGGACTAGATTGGGAACATTGCTTTACTTATTTCTACTTAATTTCATTAGGATAAGAGAACTTTACATTACTTGACATGGATAAACATGTATCACTCGACTGCATAAACCTGGTTAACCTGAAGTTCTGATGCTTATTAACGGTTCAAATACCAAATAAAGGAGTGTTTAGGGCAGGGTTCCTCAAATCTTACCCTGGAGGTCCAATGCGCTGCAGAGTTTAGCTCCAACCCTAATCAAACTCCCCTACCTGTAGTTTTCTAATGAATCTGAAGACATTGATTAGCATGTTCAGGTGTGTTTGATTAGGGTTGGAGCTAAACTCTGCAGCGCATTGGACCTCCAGGGTAAGATTTGAGGAACCCTGGTTTAGGGTATTCAATTGAGATCAAAATCATCCTTTGGTTCCCCTTTCAGCCGCCCCAATAGCAACCACAGGTCTGCTCCTGTTAGTATGAGTTAGTCTTCTCATAGTTTTAAAAAACTAAAGGAGTAGTTCACCGTTGTCATCATTTACTCACCCTCGTGTTGCCCAAAACCCACCCCAATTTCTTCTGAAAATAAAGGAGGTCATTTAGGTTTGAGGGTGAGTGAATGATGACCGAACTTTATTCCACCGATCAAAACAAAATGGCGTCGTTACGTTCAGTGCTGTCTTTCACAATATGATTTCAGACATAAGTAGCAACAACAAAGTCTCTGGAAAGAGGACAGTGCACTCGCGATGCTCTGCGAGTCTTTTTCGAGAAGAGGATCTAACGACGTCTTTCTTCACATAGCTCTTAGAGCTCAGGCGGAGGAGGCGTGGCCTCTGAAAACAGAAGTCCCTCTGCTGAGATGGCGTCCCCCAATCCCACAGTCCTAAGCGGCTGTTTGCACACCAGCACCGGCGTGAGATGGAAAGACACGTTCCCTCTGCGCCACGTGGTAACCGGTCTCGTCGGATCCACTTTTAGGCTCTCCCTCGGTTCTGAGAAGGAGCTGTAGAAGTTTAAAGGCACCTTGAGGACCACCTTATTAGTATCCACCGCTTGCAGGCCGCAGGCTTGACTGCTGGCCACACGGGCTCCTGCTGACACCGCAGCTGCCTGGTTCCCCCAGTGTCCGTCCACCGTGGCCAGGATGTGGTACGCCAGTGTGTGGAAGTGGATCCGCGTCAGATCGGCCTCGGATTCTGGGTCCGCCCGGCCGTGCTGCTCCAAGATCCAGAGCAGGATGTCGCTGACGCGGCCCACGTCGGGTACGCCGTCCCAGGAAGTGAGGTCAGCGTGAGGTCCTCCTCCGGACTGGGTCAAAAACAGCAGCTCCTGTTCGTTCAGGCCGATGGAGTTCACGATAGGAATGACCTGCTGGAACAGAAGAGCGCAAAGAAACCTGAATGTTGTAGAGGAAAATCTACATGTTGAATTTATAGTTTTTCTTCAGGTGACAAATACAAAAACTTCGGACCCACTTTATATTAGGTGTCCTTAAAGCTAAACTTTTTTAGTTTGTTCTTAGCTAAAAACACTTAGTTCTTTCAAAAATATATGTGCTCATTAATGTACATTTACTTCTTTCAAGTAATAAAGTATTCTCGTAAGTTTATAATATGCTATTGAAAATACATACGGGTGAGGGGTTTGAATGCGGGTCGCCATGTTGCTCCTCCATCTTGAAAGTACATTAGCCAAAGAGGGACATACCCGTAAATTCAAGCTTCGCCTTTCGTGTTTTAACACTCGATGGCACCGTGTCGAATGTGGACGAGGTCGAACTTGAAGCCATGTTAATCTTGGACTAAATCGGCCACCGTAGGAGTTAAAACGAAATCGGAATTGAGAGGAAGAGAAACTAATATTCACTGGATGGTCATATACCTTTTCACCACTAGATGGGGGAAAATATCACACAGTGTAGCTTTAACTACTATGCAGGGTTTTTCCTGCATTGAAATTTTTTTGGCGTCGCCAAAAAATTGTCCCGCCAAAGCCTAATTTGATGAGTTATTGTGATTTATGAGTGATGTAGAATAGATGCTGCGCTTGTGACTGAGTGACAGAGAGAACGATCAGAGAGCTCCCCCGCACAAACTCTCTGGGTCTTCAAAATAATCAGTGTTAGCTCTCTCTCATATTTCACATATTCATCAAAATCAAAAGATTGGAAGACTGAATCCATGCTGCACGTGACACATTCGGACAATTTTTTCCTAGAATTACCCCTGGGTGTGAATTGCGCTCAAAAAACGTTGACTTTTCTCTGACCAGCTGACGTAAAGCATACTTTAAATAAACGGGAAACAAATTATATTCAGTTATGAAGTGTTTTCTGTGTGTTGACATCTTTCGCGATGTTCTAACAGACGGGATTCGCACACAACGCGTCTGCTAATGTCCGATTCGCCACCTAACGACTCCTTTGAACCGAATCATTTTAACGACTGGCCAGAACAACTGAACTGTCCAACACTGAACTAGCAAATCAGTTTAATCATTTACTCAGAACGCATCTGAAATGAGAACACAAGTGTGCTTACCCAATTTAGCAAGAGTGGATAGTAAGAATTATTTTTAATTATCACCAGTATTTCAGCTTATTTCTGTTGACAATGTGTAGTAAAATAAATAGCCTACAATCATTTAGACTGGAGTGAGGTAAAACCAAAACAATGTTGTTATTAGCTAGCTGATAATTTTTATTAAATTGCATATGGCAGAAAATTTGGCTATTTGTTAATTTTTAATGCTACTTTTTAATATTGTTATGATTATATACCAAAACAATTATCTGTAAATAGTGTAAAAAATGAGGAACAAAAACAATAACAAACGTCGATGTAAGAGATCATACATAATATGAGATATCAAAATAAGATGATCAAAATTACTAGCATTTTTTAAATGTATTGTCATTATTGCGCTCGCAGATCACGTGGGTAGGGTGTGTGTGTGTGTGTGTGTGTGTGTGTGTGTGTGTGTGTCAACCACCACCGAAGACCATTTTTGACCCAGGAAAAACCCTGCTATGTACTAACATTTTAATTAATAATTTGATACAATGCACTTATTGTGTACATGCATGTTTTTACATTGTACTTACATTTTTAAAAATACCTGCTTGTAATTACATCTGTAATTAATTTCTGTAGTTACATTTGTAATTACACTGCAGACCCTTCCCTTACACCTAACCCTACCCTTAAACTTACCCACACCACCACACCTGTCCCTAACTCTACCCTTAAACTTACCCACACCACCACACCTGTCCCTAACTCTACCCTTATCCCACCTCAATATCAGCAAAAGGGTTTTGCAACACAATTTGAACACAGTAAGTACATTGTACTTATTTTTTGGTGTAAGTACATAGTACTTGAGGCCACCTAATAAAAAGTGGGGCCAAAACTTCCTCATAATGCTGTGTTCACACCAAACGCGAATAGAGCGTCTGGAACGAGTGATTTCAATGTTAAGTCAATGGAAAGGCGCGTTGACTCGCGTCTGGAGGTCCTGTGGCGCGATAGACGCGATTTGAGCGTCTTGCGGCGCGAATGGTGCTTTTTGTGCATTCACGCGTTTGAAGCGAATTCGCGTCTGACGTCTGAGTTGAAAATTTTTAACTTTGCCGTCAATTCGCGCCTTGTTAACCAATCAGGAGCCTGCTCGCTGCGGTCACGTGGTAAAGTGACGTGATGAGAAACCCTGCATAATTTAAAAATACTACTATTGTGTCACAAAATGTAGTTTTAAGATTTTTTTCAGGTGAGAATGTAGTTGTTTAAAGCTCAAATCTGTGGTTTATTTATAAAGAGAGCACCTATTTAAATCTTGTGTTTTTGGAGTTGTGAGATCCAGTGGATCAGCGGCGCTCAGCGCTCATTAACCCCGGCGAGAGCAGCCTTTCCTCAGCCAGTCCTTCTGCCGTCTGCCGCTGGCTCTGATGTCCTGTGGTGGTTCGTCTTGTGTGGATCTATGGCCGATCTTTGGTGTCATGAATCTATAATTTGTTGTCTGCCAAATCGTTTTGACTGAGGGCAAAGAGAAGTTTCATAACTTTATTTTTTAAGGATATTTAAATATACATGCAGTGAAGATAATGTTGCCTGGAGCACATTTGTGTGGCTATTAATATTTAATATATATTTTTAATGAAAATGAAAAGAGGTAGAGTTGTGTTTTATGACATTTCTCCTGGGAGCGCCTTGAACGCGCATCTATTTCGCTTCAAACGCTCGATTTATACGCGCGAATGGATTCAAAATGTTCAAGCGTCCAACTAGACGTGATTTTGACGCTCTATTCGCGTTTGGTGTGTACGCAGCATAACGCAGTCATGAAAAGTGCAATGCAACAAAAGCACATAACTCCTATGAAGACGTGTATGCTAGTGACTGATATATGAATTAATCAGCCTGGTCATTTTAAGATTATTGGTTATTATCTGTGCCTAAATACGTGAATAAATTAATAAAGGTTTGACATTTATATATATTTTGAATTAAACAAATGCAAGGATAGTGCCATTGTTCTTGATTGTAGAGAGGCTAAACTAGCACATCAGAAAAACGTAACATTCAATGACTTTTTACACTGGAACACTTTTCAAAGTAACATTCCTCAACACTGTTCATTGTTTTACACCACTAACAATAATCCCCAAACTTCATCCTTACTGCATATCAACTGAGCGTTAGCATTCATTAAACCTACACAATTACCTCCTCCAGGATGCGGTTCATGTAGTCTCTGTCTGTCATGCTGGCCAGCTCAAGGTGGATGGGCACCTCGTTCCTCACGTCTGAGATGGCCACCACCGCCTGCAGGAAGTCAGGACACAGTCACCATTAAAAAAAGACTAAATGCTTGCGATCTAGTAAGAAGCAGCCGCGGTGAAGTGACCTTAAAATATGACTGTTACTCAGTCAGAGCTGCAAATACTACCTGTCAAAAGGTTTTGGAACAAGAACCATCTGTTATTAAATATGCGGTAACCAGTGATCAGATTGAGTGATTCAGACCTCTTTCAGTCGTTTATCCCAGAGATCTCGACCCATTCCTTCCATCATATGCAGTCCGGATAGAACCACCAGATCCGCCTCGAACTCCTCCAAACTGGCAATGAACGTCTCCAGCATGCTCATTTTCCCATTGGACACATCATGGGACAGGATGAAGCGGTTCGCCTGAGGAGCTTTCGAGGAACCCCACTGTTCACCTGTAGAGAGGAAACACTTTTGACTTTCTTAATGTACACTCACCGGCCACTTTATTAGGTACACCTTGCTAGTAATACTCAGACCGACACCAACAACGCCACCTTCAAAGTCCTTTAAACCTTTAACTGTCCCTTTTTGAGAATACACATGAAAATGCACTATCCAAACTTAAAGGGCTATAATTCAAGAATGCTTAGGAATATAGACCTATGTTTGGTTTCGTTTTAAAGAAGACACTCTGCAGATTATTGCTTAAGTGAAAGCAATTCAAAATATGAAAGTATGAAAATGTTATGGAAGTTTAAATTTACTGAAAATGAAAAATACTGTACTAAATATTTTTTATTTCATATAAAATATATATTTTACACAAAAAAACTATAAAATTACTATAAAATCAAAGCCATATGTCTAACCAAGTTGTGTTCCAAATTTGAAGTTGATATCACAAAAATTGAAGTCCCCATGAGATTGTTTAGGCGCTGTACCAAAAATAGCCACCGAGTGTCATTTAAATTCCATTGATTATGCATTTTCCTGTAAATTTCTGTCCAAATATCACTTCCATCACAAAACAGTCACCAAATATGGACCCTTGAGACTCAGACCTTTCCGACGATATGTGTTTTGTCAAGATTGGAAAAGATTTTGATTATAAAGTCGTTAAAATAATTGTTGTAATATGAAACATGACGACGCCCACTAGGGGGAGGAGCCCGCTAGAAGAATTTAGAGTAACGTTTCCATGGGAACACAATGTCCGATTTCAAAACGGTTTTCACAGGATGAATTTTGAGTTTGTAAGCTTTCGAATGATACCTCATTTATGATAATTACTTAAATATATGATACGGAAAAAAAAGGCGATCAAAAAAAGAGCACCAGGCGTCCCACCTGTGGGACAGTGAGAGTTAAGGGGTTTTAAATCACTTTTATTCCTCATTCTGATGCTCAGTTTGAACTTCAGATCGTATTGACTAGGGGTGCACCGATCCGATATTAGGATCGGATATCGGCCGCGATACTGACAAAATAGCTGGATCGGGGATCGGAAAAATGAACAGATCCACAAGCCGATCCAGGTGTTTTTTTCCATCGCAGCAGAACCGACGTCATTCGTCAGCTTCACGTGTGTCGCATGCTAGAAGAGACTCGGCTGTGTGGAGGAGATATTTCACGCTTGCCACGCGAACTAGTTCGCAGTGTCTGCAAAGTAACTTAAATGTTTCGAGGGGAGGTGGTATTACTGCAAAGTCAGGGTTTTTCCTGCATTGAACATTTTTTGACGGCCGCCAAAGCCTAATTTGATGAGTTATTGTGATTTACGAGTGATGTAGAACAGATGCTGCGCTTGTGACTGAGTGACAGAGAGACCGATCAGAGAACTCCTCCCCCGCGCACACTCTCTGGGTCTTCAAAATAATCAGCGTTAGCTCTCTCATATTTCACATATTAATCCAAATCAAAAGGTCGGAAGACCGAAACCATGTTGCACGTGACACATTCGGACAAATTTGTCCTTGAAATATCGCTGGTTGTGAATTGCGCTCAAAAAACATTGCCTCTTCTCTTACCAGCTGACATAAAGCATACTTTCAATAAACGGGAGACAAATTTTATTCAGTTATGAAGTGTTTTCTGTGTGTTGACATCTTTCGCGATGTTCTAACAGACGGGATTCGCACACAACGCGTCTGCTAATGTCCGATTCGCCACCTAATGACTCCTTTGAACCGAATCATTTTAATGACTGGTTAGAACAACTGAACTGTCCAACACTGAACTCATGAATCAGTTTATTAATTTACTCAGAACGCATCTGAAATGAGAACACAAGTGCTTACCCAATTAAGCAAGAGTGGGTAGTAAGAATTATTTTTAATTATCAACAGTATTTCAGCTTATTTCTGTTGACAATGTGTAGTAAAATAAATAGGCCTAGCCTACAATCATTTAATCTGGAGTGAGGTGAAACCAGAACAAAGTTGTTATTAGCTAGCTGATCATTTTTATTAAATTGCATATGGTAGAAAATTAGACTATTTGTTAATTTGTAATGCTACTTTTTAATATTGATATGATTATATACCAAAACAATTATCTGTAGTGTAAAAAATGTTTGGTAACTGTCAGATTACTATTGTATGTTTGACTGTTTTTTGTTTCCACTGCTACATTTTATTTATTTAAAGAAGTTTGATTACATTCTATTTTAGATTTGAAAGCACAATTGTTTTTTAAATAAATAAGAATTCAACACTTTACATTCATCTGTTATTTTGTCTTAGTTATGTTTAGTTAGTAAAGTCTGGTGCCTTTAGTCTCTTCAAGGAAGGTATAAGGTGGAAGATATACAGTTTATTATTAATTCAACAATAGTATCGGATCGGTATCGGGTATCGACAGATACACAAAGCCCAGGCATCGGTATCGGGACTGAAAAAGTCGGATCGGTGCACCCCTAGTATTGACCATGTCTACAGGCCTAAATGCATTGTGTTGCTGCCATGTGATTGGCCGATTAGATATTTGCCTTAACGAGCAGCTGGAGAGGTGTACCTAATAAAAAGGACGGCTTCTTGTCTTATTGTGAACAATTAATTGCTGAGTATTCAATGTTTCAAAGTCACAGAACTAAAACGGTTCGCCAGTGTCATTTCGAGGGAATCTCACCTGACTTGTACTCCAGGATAAGGTGGAACTCGTCTGTCTCCTGCAGAGATTCTGGCGGGACCACGATCTGTTCATCCAGCATATCATGAAGCTTCGGCCCCACCGGACCACACAAGAGGACCTGAGAGAGCACAGCACTCTTTAAGAACTGGAATCAGGTGCTCATCAGGTATGAAGGAGCTGCTTTTGCACACAAAGTCCGAAAGTTGGACCAATCAAATTGTCAGGGCAGGCTTTATACGATGATGGACAGATGATCAACAGTAACGTAATCATCACGCCACCAAAGAGCGCTTGTGTTGAATTCGGTGATGGGGGGTGGGGTAAAATGTGTGTTTTTTTGGTAGGGTTGCCTGCTAAAATTCACGTTCCTGGGTCTAAATATCACATAATTGGGGTCGCTTCAACCCGCGGACTTGGCAACACAGGTCAGTTGAGTTCTGTTGACATTTAACAACTAATGTTATGCGTCGCTCCATTGCTCTGATTGGTTGTAGGTCTATCCAATTGAGGTCTTTCCTGGTTCGGTTGAAACACACCCCATAATCACAGCCCAACGGAGCAGGAGCAGACTCATTTTCTGACTAGAATTGAGTATAACAACGTCAGGCTATCAAGGGTCACTCCTTCACCTTGAGCCGACTTGCGTACCACTGACCGCCGGAAGCTAGTTATTTTAGTCTATAAAGTTTTAAATATGGATATTTTTCTTACACAAACGCGCCACTTCACTTCAGAAGGCCTTTAATAACTCCCCGGAGCCGAGTGACGCAGTTATATGATGGATAGATGCACTTTTATGGACTTCAAAAATGAACCAGGACATTTTTTATATAAATCTGTGTTCGTCTGAAAGAAGAAAGTCATACACACATAGGATGACTTGAGGGAGAGTAAATCATGGGCTAATTTTCATTTTTGGGTGAACTAACCCTTTAAAAACGAAATACAACCTCACGTTGTGTCAATTACGTTTACACACCGTCTATCGGATATCAGCAAAAATCCAATATCGTGCACCCCTACTCAGTGTGCAAGGCATGACAACGTTGTACTAAAAACAGATGACATCGTTGTCAAAATTATCCCTGTTCACATGAATCTGCAAAAATGTCCAAAAAGGCTGTATCATGCATGCCAGGCCAGTAGTTGGAGATGTCGCTTTGTCAAGAAACCCGCCGTGAACGAGTAATGCGCATAACGTCACCGTTTTCACAAATTCGCGTTTTTGTTGTTTACATGGAGACGGTAAAGGCATCAAAACCTTGCACGTTGAAAACCGTTTTCAGAGGGTTGTGTTTTCAGGCCTCAAATGCAGTTGTGGTGTAAATGTGAATTTTTTTCAATTGCAAACGGTGTTGTGTAAACATTCCCTTAAAAATTAATCACGTTATTATGGAAAGGAAATTCAGGACAATTTGAGAGCTTTGTCCAGTGATGCCATCAGTGATTTTAGCACTAGCAGATAGGGCTGAAATGATTAGTCGACATTGTCGACAATAAAAAAAAAAATTTGTCGTATTATTGTAACACTTATTAGAGTCTCATCACTTGCCTGTATTTTGTTCCATACGCATGAAGACTTACAAAAGGCGATGTTAGGAAGAATATCATATCAGTTACTTTTTCATACTGTTAATTAAAAGGTGAATGAGTCAGCTCAATTGTCATGTAAGAGATTAATTAATATAATGTCATTTTGTCTGCGATGTCATTTGCAGATTAATATTTTTACCATTCTTTGTGTCCTGAAGTAAATGTTCATCTTTTTCTGTTTCAGTTCTAAGAAAAGCAGTGGGCCTATTATTTGCTGCCAAGAGAGGTTTACATTCAAACATCTATTTTTTTTTTGTCTGTAATGCAGCTAATTTTTGTTTATTATTATTTATTTTTTCAATTGAAAGCGAACAGAATATTTAGACAATGTTAGAGAGCATTTGTGTGTGATTTGAGTTCTGAGAACTTGGCTCAAAGTTCATTAAAACAACCATTTCAAAAGCTGAAGTAATTTTCTTTTTTATATATTATAGTTAGAATATGTATAACTCAATGTTTTAACAAATTGAAAAAGCTGAATAATCGTTCAAAATGTACTGATTAGTTGTCGATGAGAACGTCAATAATCGTCGATTAATCGTTCTAATAATCGTTAGATTAATCGATTATTAAAATAATCGTTTGTTGCAGCCCTACTAGCAGAACAGTTTGAAGCTTGCTTAGTAGTACAACAGATACTCACCACGAGTTGTGGATTAGATGCCAGTTTCTGGCCAATCAGAGCAGCGTTTCCGCCCACATAAAGCTGCAAGAAGCAAGACAAATATGTTGAGTAAATCTCAGAAATCTGGTCACATCAAAATCAATCACAAGTGTCTTATGGAGCAAATGATCCTGCAATGGGGATATTTTTAAGAAAATGTCAAATTTTCTATCAAATTGAAAGTGCTTATATAAATGCCAGATATTGTATATTCGTGTAAGAAGAATATTGTAAAATTATGTTTCATGAAAATAGCCTGGCATGGACGAGCTTCACTCTGAACGCTGCGCCTATTAATTACTGTTGATTATGCAAAATTAAATTTGACACAGAAACCCAACTCCCTCTCGTGCATTCAAATTAAACCATCGGATCTCAAGGGCCAGATTCATTTACAGCACATGCCAAAATTAAAACAGATATTATAGGACATATGCAGAATCAGATCGCACGCTTCAGCATCTGCGTTGAATTTAATCACAGTAAGGCTTGAATGAAACCTGTCGGACAGCTTTTAGTGTGCTCAGAGACCGGCTAATCTCGATCCAATCACGCTCTGCTCATCCCCCAAGGAAACACTTACTAGTTGTAAAGGCCACTCCTATGTCATAAAACACTTTATTGCACACCTGAGCGCCGGGATATTCTGCAGCCGCCCGTGCGATCCTTTGGAAAACCTGCTTATCTGAGAAGAAGCGCTCTGCGGCGGCACCCTTCCCCATGTAGTGGATGAAGGCCTCTTTCAGGTCCTCTTTGTTGTGTAGCACCTCATGGTCTCCGCCGGATCCTGGTTCAAGAGCAAGCGCCTGCAGCAGTCCCACCCCGGACACCACCACATCCACACAGGCATTCACCCTGATGGAGGAAACAAAGGCATGATGGGAACACCCACACATGTCCAGACCTGCTGCGTGCCAGAACTAATGAGGCCCGAACTATTGTGCAAGTGTCTTAGTTCATAAAAATTAGGGCTGTCAAAAGATTAATCACGATCCAAAATAAAAGTTTGTGTTTACATAATATATGTGTGTGTACTCTTAATTATTATTTATATATAAATACACACACATTCATGTATATATTTAAGAAATATTTGCATGTATATACATTTATATAATCTATAATATATATATAAATATAAATGTTTTATATATATATTAAAAAAGAAATCTTAAATATATACATGCTTGTGTGTGTATTTATATATAAATAATAATTAAGAGTACACACACACATATATTATGTAAACACAAACTTTTATTTTGGATGCGATTAATCGCGATTAATCTTTTGACAATAAAAATACAAAGTGTTACCGAATTAATCAAAAAATGAAATAATCAACAAAAAATTTAAAGAATGAATGAACAAGTCACAACTTCCTAGAAAGATGGTTTATTTGTTAATGTTTAACTGAAATAATTAACAAACAAAAGAAAAAAGTGACTTCATAACTATCTTGTTATTGTCACCTAAAACTATTTTTAAAAATTCAGTCATTTAAATAAAATAAAGTATAAATCTTAGATGAAAAATACTTCAACGAAAACTAGAAAATTTGCTTTATAAATATGTAATTAATCATAAATAATAATAATCAGTTAATTCATTCATAATAAATATATAATTAAATATAAAATAAAAGTAATATCATAATTTGAAAGGATAAGATTAAGTTGAAGTACTAAAGTAAAACTGAAATAAAAATAAAACAAAATAGAAATGTTTAGGAAAAATGACGAAAGCACATAACAAAATGACTAAAATGAAAAGTGAATTAAAAATAATAAATACTCTAAAAGTATGTAAATAATACTTATCAAAAGGTTTGTTTGAACAAAACAAAAAAAGGAAAGAAACAAAAAACGATTGAACTAAAGGGCACAAACAACAGAAGAACTAAGCGAAACAATGAACAAAGAAAGAAAGAATAAATGTTTGCTCACCCCACGGCCACTCTCCCCCAGCGGCGGGCCGGAGCCGTGATTATGGTCTGCCAGCCGCGAGCGATGGCCTCCTCCGGGGTCGGGGGGCGGGGCTCTGAGCCGCCACTCGGCTCCATCTGCGGCAGGGATTGGCTGACGTAGTTCAGCATGCGCGACGGTAGCTCCGGGTCAGTGTGGAACAGATAACCCATCCCCAACGCCAACATGGCCACCAGCACGGCCTTCCTCCACATGACCTGTGAAACACACAATCACAGACTTCCTGTTCAGTCATCAGCTCTTCCTGGGGGCTTCATTTCAATGCCTTTTTATCCGGTACCATGGTTTTTGGGACATGTACCATGGTAATGCAATGGTTTATTTTGAGATACAATACTAAATACCACTGGTTTTTGGACACATATCATGGTAATACTATGATTTTGGGCATGTATCATGGTAAAAAACATGTTTTAGGACATGTATCATGGTAATACCACATTTTTTGGACATGTCCCATAGTAATGCAATGGTTTATTTAGACATACCATGTTTTTGGACATGTACCATGGTAATACTATGATTTTGGGCATGTATCATGGTAAAAAAACATGTTTTTGGACATGTACCATAGTAATGCAATGGTTTGTTTAGACATATACCATGTTTTTGGACATGTACCATGGTAATACTATGCTTTTGGACATGTACCATAGTAATGCAATGGTTTGTTTAGACATATACCATGTTTTTGTACCTGTACCATGGTAATACTATGCTTTTGGACATGTTTCATGGTAAAAACCATGTTTCTGTACATGTACCATGGTCATGCAATGGTTTATTTCAACACATACCATTAAAAAAAAAAGTTTTTTGGACACATATCATGGTATTACCATGTTTTTTGGACATGTACCATGGTAATACCACATTTTTTGGACATGTACCATGGTCATGCAATGGTTTATTTAGACATACCATGAATACCATGGACTCATATCATGGTAATACCATGTTTCTGTACATGTACCATGGTCATGCAGTGGTTTATTTAGACACATACCATAAATACCATGTTTTTTGGACACATATCATGGTAATACCACGTTTTAGTAGATGTACCATGGTAATGCAATGGTTTGTTTAGACATATACCATGTTTTTTTGGACACATATCATGGTAATACCACTTTTTTGTACATGTACCATAGTAATGCAATGGTTTGTTAAGACATATACCATGTTTTTGGACATGTACCATAGTAATGCAATGGTTTGTTAAGACATATACCATGTTTTTGGACATGTACCATGGTAATACTATGCTTTTGGGCATGTATCATGGTAAAAACCATGTTTGTGGACATGTACCATGGTAATGCAATGGTTTATTTAAACACATACCATAAAAACCATGTTTTTTTGGACACATATCATGGTAATACCACATTTTTGTACATGTACCATGGTCATGCAATGCAATGGTTTATTTAAACACACCATAAATACCATGTTTTTTTTTGGACACATATGATAATACCACTTTTTTTGTACATGTACCATGGTAATGCAATGGTTTGTTTAGACATATACCATGTTTTGTACATGTACCATGGTCATGCAATGGTTTGTTTTGACACACACCATGAATACCATGGACACACATACCATTGCACATTTTCGGACGTGCATCATGGCAATACCATGTTTTAGTACATGTACCATGGCAATGCAATGGTTTATTTAAACGCATACCATGGACACATATCATGGTGATACCACATTTTCAGACATGCATCATGATAATACCATGATATTTGGACTTTGGGGATGTAGCATGGTCAAACTTGGCTTTTTGATATGGTACCAGTGCAGCTGCATGTTTGACATACTGTGGCACTATCATGTTTTTCAGGACAATCGATTGACATGGTAATACCATGTTATTTTGGCCACTGTGAACATGGACACAGAAAGTAGACTTTAGATTACTGAAACCAATGCATATCTATTTATAACACTGCAGGAGCTGTGCACGCGCACAGATCTCTCTCCATATATATAATCCCAGACTGTTTGACTGGTTAGATTAAATTGAAAGCTGATAATTGTGCAACACCAGCAGTAGCTGGCTAGTGCTAACAGCCCATTTCTGCTCATGTATGGGGCTTTAAATTAACACTTCAAATAAAATCACACCTCTGACAGAGACCACCTGCAGCATTTGAGTTGTTTAAAATGATGTTATAAATAAAATGACATTTCTGATAAGTAAGTTACATGTTGGAGTGAAATCAATGAGCTATCATGAGCTAGCCACATAGCAGACAAACCACCAGTTTACACAGCAATAACCAGAACACAACACTTTATCTTTAAGCTAATATAATCGAAACACTCTTTAATCCGAACAGATGGGCAGATCACTAACCTGACGGATGATAGACGAGACGAAAGAGTGTGTGTATGTGGTGAAGTTGAGTTGTGTCACCCTTCTTGGTCGAGGCAAAGTCTGTTTGTTAGCGACTAGCCGCTCCACTCTCTCCTGAGGGCAGCCAATAGTAAGTTTTCAAACCAAATATCATTGAGGTACAATTGGAAATAAAATTAAACAGAGAGCTAATTCATATTACAACATACAAAACTTAATTCAAATGTATGTAATTTTCAGCGTTCAACCCCCTAATAGAACAGTGTTGTTGTCTTTTGGGGAACCTGGGCAAACGTTGCCGCTAAAGTAACCAATCAGAAGCTCCGCCGAGCGTTGGGAACGTAACCGGAAGTTCAGCTCGAGTGGACGCACTAACGCAAGGTGAAAATATCTTTGCCCGGCGCCACGTCTAAATTATTAGAGCTCAGCAAGTTTTTTTGTAACACACCTTAAGCAAATTATATAAAGCACAGCAAACAAATAGTGAAGAACAGATCAATACATTTTTAAAACAGCGAATAAAACTTTTATATATTTATGTTTATAATAATTATAAGACTTTATTTTAAAATAAAGCCATTCGAGATCTAACTTTTAAAATAAAGTATAATACGTATTATATATTATATTATTATTATTATATACTGCACACATGATAATGGTTTTATTTTATTATAGTACCGATCAGGCATATCATTATGACCACTGACAGGTGAAGTGAATAACACTGCTGATCTCTTCATCACCTGTTAGTGGGCGGGATATATTAGGCAGCAAGTGAACATTTTGTCCTCAAAGTCGATGGGTTAGAAGCAGGAAAAACAGGAGCACAACAACGAGTTTGAGGCGTTGACTTGGCCTCCAAATTCCCCAGATCTCAATCCAATCGAGCATCTGTGGGATGTGCTGAACAAACAAGTCTGATCCATGGAGGCTCCACCTCACAACTTACAGGACTTAAAGGATCTGCTGCTAACATCTTGGTGCCAGATACCACAGCACACGTTCAAGGGTCTTGTGGAGTCCATGCCTCGACGGGTCAGCAAAAGGGGGACTAACACAATATTAGGTCATAAATGTTATGCCTGATCGTTGTACTAATTATATATTATAAAATAAAGCAATTTGAGCTCTAACTTTTAAAATAAAGTGTTATACTAATTCTACATTATGCTATTATTATTAGCTGAGTGTGTATACACACATAATCAATAAATATTACAGTAGCCTAACAGTACATCTTCTGATCTACTGCCTTTAAGTGCAACTAATCAAAGTTTGTTGTAGAGCAATTAAACCTGCTGTCAATAGAGGCAATTACAAGTAAAGCATTTTTTCCCCAACTTCTAAATATATATTGTGAACCCCAGAGACACAAACTCATTTAACTGATATGGATTTTGGATGTGTGGATGGCAATGCAGCAGTTTATAAAATAAACGAGAACACAGTCAGCAAATACTAACACTATTACCTCAGTTTATTTTAGAGGAGTTCGCAGTGCTGGGTCTGTTCATCAGCATTTATTTACCATGGCTATTTAGACGCATAGAAATGACATATTTTAGCGCATTTTACCATGGTAATACAATGTTGTTTGTAGCATAAACATGTATGAGTTGTCATGTTGGTCAGCAGGTGGCGCTATTTCCCCTCCTGTGACTGAATTAAAGATCAGAGCAGCTGATCGTGTTTAATTCAGCCTTATTTCTCTGGACATAAATCCATTTGGACTGGATTATTAGATTTATACAGCTAGTGCTCGACACATATGGAAAAAAATGTTGCAAAGTGATCAATAAAAATCTCATTGAGTGTTTTGTTGACAGTGTTGGTTTTGGGTTCGTTGAAAATTAAGAAGTATTCATTCATAACGTATAAACATGGTTTTAAAAAAAAGTTATACTTTCGTACAACGTCAGGCGTTGGCCTACTGAGATGGTAACCATAGGAACACCCGCTCACCGCGAGCGCTTTCCGTTAGGACGGGACATCAACAAAACATAGGTATTGTCAATATTTATCGATTTATTGTAGATTTACATATCACAAGTGACATATATTAAAAGTATAGCGTTAAAAACGTTTGTGTTTTCAACAACAGGAGTCAACATGAAGCCAAGATGAACTCATAAGGTGGATATCCTCAACAGATTGAGTGCCATAAATTACCAACAAAATTTCCTTTAAGACCCCTCAGAAAACTGTGTATAACTACTAAACCTAGAGTTAGATTAAAACTTTATGTCAATGGATCCCTTAGAAATGAATTTGAGGGGCACATTGGAAGAGCCAGGATATTTAATAAACTCTGATTGTGTTTGGCTGAAAGAAGAAAGTCATGTACACCTAAGATGGCTTGAGAGTAAGTAAATGATTGGATAATTTTCATTTTTGGGTGAACTAACCCTTTAAATGAATGTAAACAGTTGAGGAATAAAACTCATGAGTAATTGTGCGTTCAAGTCCTCCTGGGATGTTCGTATTTACGAGGTTGTGTTTACAACATCAACGTCTCTTTGGTCGGAGCAAGATGGCGGTACCTTCTTTTAATAAATTTAACTCTTATATAAAATGAAGAACAAAGAATGCCATCAGGTGAGTTTGAATCTTTTAAGTTTTTAATTAATCTATATAGCCACTGTAAACTGTATCGTTATACACTCACCTAAAGGATTATTAGGAACACATACCAATACTGTGTTTGACCTCCTTTCGCCTTCAGAACTGCCTTAATTCTACGTGGCATTGATTCAACAAGGTGCTGAAAGCATTCTTTAGAAATGTTGGCCCATATTGATAGGAGAGCATCTTGCAGTTGATGGAGATTTGTGGGATGCACATCCAGGGCACGAAGCTCCCGTTCCACCACATTGAGATCTGGTGACTGTGTGGGCCATTTTAGTACTGGAACTCATTGTCATGTTCTAGAAACCAATTTGAAATGATTGAAGCTTTGTGACGGTGCATTATCCTGCTGGAAGTAGCCATCAGAGGATGGGGACATGGTGGTCATAAAGGGATGGACATGGTCAGAAACAATGCTCAGGTAGGCCGTGGCATTTAAACGATGCCCAATTGGCACTAAGGGGCCTAAAGTGTGCCAAGAAAACATCCCCCACACCATTACACCACCACCACCAGCCTGCACAGTGGTAACAAGGCATGATGGATCCATGTTCTCATTCTGTTTACGCCAAATTCTGACTCTACCATCTGAATGTCTCAACAGAAATCCAGACTCATCAGACCAGGCAACATTTTTCCAGTCTTCAACTGTCCAATTTTGGTGAGCTTGTGCAAATTGTCGCCTCTTTTTCCTATTTGTAGTGGAGATGAGTGGTGCCCGGTGGGGTCTTCTGCTGTTGTAGCTCATCCGCCTCAAGGTTGTGTGTGTTGTGGCTTCACAAATGCTTTGCTGCATACCTCGGTTGTAACGAGTGGTTATTTCAGTCAAAGTTGCTCTTCTATCAGCTTGAATCAGTCGGCCCATTCTCCTCTGACCTCTAGCATCAACAAGGCATTTTCTCCCACAGGACTGCCGCATACTGGATGTTTTTCCCTTTTCACACCATTCTTTGTAAACCCTAGAAATGGTTGTGCGTGAAAATCCCAGTAACTGAGCAGATTGTGAAATACTCAGACCGGCCCGTCTGGCACCAACAACCATGCCACGCTCAAAATTGCTTAAATCCCCTTTCTTTCCCATTCTGACATTCAGTTTGGAGTTCAGGAGATTGTCTTGACCAGGACCACACCCCTAAATGCATTGAAGCAACTGCCATGTGATTGGTTGATTAGATAATTGCATTAATGAGAAATTGAACAGGTGTTCCTAATAATCCTTTAGGTGAGTGTATATTAGGCTAATTGTTATATTACAATGCTAGCTTACTTTGTTGTAAATGACAAAGCCTGACAGTGTCACTGCTAAATACCCGTTATATTCAACTACAGACGTTGCATCCATTGATTCCTCCATGTTTCTCACTGACACGCCCCCAACTCGTACAGATCGGGGCTTAAAGAAAATCCCGAACTTCCCACTGGTATTTACGACTTTGTGGTGGTTTTCATGTGCGTAAATCATTCAACTCATAACTACGATCTTTACGACATGACTTGAACGCACCATAACAGTGTATTGGAATCAAGCGGCTCCTCCCCCAGTTTCTCTTGAAGCCAATACGGAAGTGACTTAAACTGCAGGTCATGGACTGGCCACTAGAGACAGACTCCAGAAGGAGCAGAATCTCATTGAGCTCATGTTAAAATGCCCAACTTTACAGCAGAAGAACACATGTTTACAGTCTGGGGCAAATTGTGCTTTTGGTCAATACGGCTAATTTTGCCCTTCATGACGACTGTGAGGGGGTGAATTATTATATAACTCATTCGTTTACATTAAATAAAGCCTTAAAGTTCTGCATAATTAAGGGCGTGGCCACTTTGAGTGACAGGTGGATTGCCGTTTGTCTGCTGTCTGTTAGTCATCACATCACCTCAGCTCCGCCCACGTCCCGCCTCTTTGCCCATTTTTGGTTATCTCGGAGTGATGCGCTGCCAAGATGGCGACGGCCAACTCGACCCTTTACGCTTCAAAACGGCTCTTCAGAATCCTATGGGTGACGTCATGGACACTACATCCATATTTTTTTACAGTCTATGATTGGAACCGTGCATTAGCTCTTAAAGTGACAGCAGCCTGATAAATCTGCTGCCGTCTGTTTTTGATCAAACAAGAAAAGACAAAGAATAATCATCAACCTTATTTATATAGCGCTTTTAACAATACAGATTGTTTCAAAGCAGCTTTACAGTGTTAAATAAAATAATGCAACAATTTTATTCAGCCATATAGCCAGGGGCGGACTGGCCATCTGGCGTACCGGGCGTTTTCCCGGTGGGCCGCTGGACAATGTGGGCCGGCCCGTTGCTACGTAAATATATATGAAGAATAAATTATAGTAAAACTACGTAGCCTATATCCTTCCATCAGCCCAGACGAATGGCCCGCGCAGCCCACTTGAGGCAAAACTCTAATCTATAACCTGCTCAGTCCCAGTGCCTCAGTGGTGTAAAAGCGCTCGTCAATGTCAAAATGTTTGCGATATCCAATCAAATTGAAGGAGGCGGGATTTACTGTGCACAGCAGCCGAGCAGCGCGGGCGGCACTTGAATGCGAGCCGAGGTTAGAGCTGAATATGAGTCAATGGGCTACAGCAATATTTCCCGTCTGTTAACGATTTAAAAAATGTTAAACGACAGACATTAATTTCCAGGGATGTAAAATACTGCTGACCTTTTAGAATTAATCAGATTGTAGGCTAATGCCTTTTACGTTATTCGTCACAGAATGCACAAAGAAACATTAGCGTAGGTGTCGCAGTTTTCAGCATATCAGAGGGAATGATTGTCTTTCTGTTTCCAGGCTTTCTTCAGTAATTTCACAATCATTTTCAAATGATTCATAATACTCAAAATATATTTCTGAAACACAGGCTAATGTGGCGTTCACACCGGACGCGATTGACGCGAATAAATCGCGCTGATCGCGCGAAGGTGGACGCTTGAACATTTTGAGTTTACTCGCTTCATTCGCGCGTGACATTCACTGCACAACAGACGCGAATTTGCGTCATGGGAGGGTTAGCCTACACATCATGCTAAAACTGGCAACTTTCATATTCAAGTAGCCTATGGAAAGTGTCATATTTGAAAATACATACGTATTTAATTTGCTAGTTAGTTCACGTGAATTATTTAATACACTGGTAATCAAAAGTTTGAAATAATTAAGAATTTTTAAAATGTTTTTGAAAGAAGAAAGCTGAATTTATTTGATCAAAAATACAGTAAAACCACAAATATTAAGAAATATTAATACAATTTCCAATAGGCCTAGTTTTAGGCCTACATTTTATTTAAATAAATTACAATAAAATGTAATTTATTTCTGTAAAAGCTGACTTTTCAGCATCATTACTTCAGTGTCACATGATCCTTCAGGAATCATTTTAATATGCTGTATTTTTTCATATAATTTTTAAACTCTTTTCCACTATTTGAGCTCTATTACATAAAATTACAGATGTCTAGATACTATAACCACTAGAAAGGCACCCTAAAACAGTCCACATTCTGCACAAGTCCTCTAGACCATAGCATTGTATATGGTCTGATTTTATGGTAGGTATTGAACTTAATGATATTAAACGACAGTGTATGGAAAAGAGAAATCAAAATTTGTATAAAAAAAAAAAAACTATTTGCCATGTGCAGCAGGAAAGACAAATTATAACCTGAAGAAGTATGCCAGTCATTCAGTATGATAAGCATTTCAATAAAACAATTAGTATAATTCATATTTTTGTATAAATAGCTTCGGTGTTTAAAATTGCCCTGTGTATAATGAGCTGGTGGGTTTATGGTGAGGTGTGTTGCAGACTGGGTGTGATGGGCCGCTTTGTGCCAGAAAGTCCAGGGCCACTTTTTTGCCCCAGTCCACCCCTGCATATAGCCATTCTGGAGAAAACGGTGATGTCATCAGTTCATTTCAATTATCATACAGTGACAGTGTGGGCTTTAGATCAATAATTAGATCAGTAATTTAGTTTATATGGTTAATTTAGTTTAATAATTAGATTTATTTGGATATTTAGTTGAAAAATCTAGTGTCCCCAACTGAGCACGCCAAGCCAGAGGCAACAGTGGCAAGGAAACCACTGCTCTTGACTGAATAACATTGGTAACTAATAAGGATTCATCTGTTTCATGGCCGGTAAATTTTCTTTAGTCCCTGGCCATTGGCACTTTTAGGCCCTTACTAGGCCCATACAAAGTCACAAGATGAACTTCAACATTTCTCATCAAACTATACTTTTCTCTTGTCACCTAATGACTCATTTCTATTTTTACTTCTCATAAGGAACTTTAGTTGAAACATCAGACACAAGTTTGATACATCAATTAACCATTAATCCTCTTAAAACCGGGGATGCCAGTGCAGAGCACAAAGTGTGTGAACTTCAAGTTCCCAGAGCTTAGAAGAAGATCTTGTATTTTGCAGCATAAGTGTTTTTTTCTCTCTCTCTCTCAAAGTCGCCTCTTTGATCTTTGTGATATGCCTGCTTTCCTGAAATATTCCTCGCTAATAGTTTCGTTTCAACACGTTTGTCTCTTAGGGTGGGAGATGTCGTAGGATGCCTTTGATACGGGTCTGATGGGGGAACGAGTGAGGATTTCCTCGCAATTTAACTAACGGCTGATTAAAGTTATATCAAAGAGGCTGGACGAGGCCTGGCCAAACGATTACAAGCAAATCTGCAGGAGGAAATGGACGGCTTATTCCATTTCATACAGGAGTTATGTTAGAACAGAATCAGAGATAAAAACGAACTTTTTCACACACACACACACACACACACACACACACACACACACACACACACACACACACACACACACACACACACACACACACACACACAAACGATGCCATCTCAGCATGGAGGTATTAATAATTCATCATCGGCCTCCAGCGTTTGCCCCTGATTACGAACACTGGACCTGCTCAAACGGCCATTAATCTGGCTATAATGATCACAGAGATGCTGTAAATTGCTGTTCGGTGGTTTCAAACAAACAAAATAAACGGTTTATTCGAGTGTAATTTCAGCCAGAAATGAAAGTTATTTCATGTTCATCCATTTAAATAAGAAGAATATACTTTTGTCATGTTGAAAAGCAGAGTAAACATTTCTCCTAACATCTCCTTTTGTTCCCCACAGGAAGAAAAAAAAAAAAAACAACAGAAAATGAGACATCATAAGGATGAATTTAATTTTGAGGTAACTGCTTTAATCTGTAAGAGTAAGAGTGTGTGTTAATATACCGTAGCTCTCAATTATCCAAACGTTGTCCACTGTTCTTCTTTTTTGTCTAGTGAAAGAAAGCCTCTCTGGAATCATTAGTGACTGCGGCTCCGGCGCCCTCTGCCCGTCTCCTCCTGATCTGTGTGTTAATTATACATCTCAGCTTGATGGGAACCCGGGCTTGTTGCAGCTGTAATGAAGGCAAGGATAGCAGCACCTTTATATGGATGGTGTGCGAGTGAGAGAGGCGGTGATGAGACGATGTGGAATGTGTGATACATTAAAATCTAACGTGTGACAAATTGCAAATCATGAGGTGAGAAGAAAGTGTGAAACATGCCAACAAGTCACTGTTCGATGTCAACACAGTACAGTGATCATACCTTGTTTTTACATGTATTTCCTGCCTTTTTTATTATACACACACACACATATATATATACACATACAGTATATAAAGGCAGGATATGTATGTACAAAAATTGGGTTATTTCAACCCAAGTGCTGGGTAAATATTGGACAGAACACATTTTGGGTTAATTTTACCCTGCAATTTGGGTTGTTTAGCTTAGATTATAAATGTTTTACTATAATAATAGCTTATTATTTTACATCATACATTAATTAATGTTTATGGATCAACTTAAATCATTTTTTTTTTTTTAAATCATACTATTTTACGCAAGGCATCAGTCATTTCCATCACGCAAAAAGATTGATGGCACACTCGTTTAGGTTACTCACATCGCGGCCCTGAATGTTGCTTTGCGTAAAATTAAATGATATACAGAACAATAACCAATTTATTGATAAAATAAAATGTACACAAACCTGTATTTTACCGAAGACATGCACCAATTTGACGCTGAACTGCTCTCTCCTGAAGAGGTTGCAAAAAGCCAACGATAAACTACTCAAACACTGAGTTGATACGTCTGACCCAGGATCTGGGTAACACAAAAACTACCCAAACACTGAGTTGTTACGTCTGACCCAGGATCTGTGTAACACAAAAACTACCCAAACACTGGATTGATACGTCTGACCCAGGATCTGGGTAACACAAAAACTACCCAAACACTGGATTGATACGTCTGACCCAGGATCTGGGTAACACAAAAACTACCCAAACACTGGATTGATACGTCTGACCCAGGATCTGGGTAACACAAAAACTACCCAAACACTGGATTGATACGTCTGACCCAGGATCTGGGTAACACAAAAACTACCCAAACACTGGGTTGATACGTCTGACCCAGGATCTGGGTAACACAAAAACTACCCAAACACTGGATTGATACGTCTGACCCAGGATCTGGGTAACACAAAAACTACCCAAACACTGGATTGATACGTCTGACCCAGGATCTGGGTAACACAAAAACTACCCAAACACTGGATTGATACGTCTGACCCAGGATCTGGGTAACACAAAAACTACCCAAACACTGGGTTGATACGTCTGACCCAGGATCTGGGTAACACAAAAACTACCCAAACACTGAGTTGTTACGTCTGACCCAGGATCTGTGTAACACAAAAACTACCCAAACACTGGGTTGTTACGTCTGACCCAGGATCTGGGTAACACAAAAACTACCCAAACACTGGATTGATACGTCTGACCCAGGATCTGGGTAACACAAAAACTACCCAAACACTGGGTTGTTGCGTCTGACAGGATCTGAGTAACACAAAAACTACCCAAACACTGGGTTGTTACGTCTGACCCAGGATCTGGGTAACACAAAAACTACCCAAACACTGGGTTGACACGTCTGACCCAGGATCTGGGTAACACAAAAACTACCCAAACACTGGGTTGACACGTCTGACCCAGGATCTGGGTAACACAAAAACTACCCAAACACTGGGTTGTTACGTCTGACCCAGGATCTGGGTAACACAAAAACTACCCAAACACTGGGTTGTTACGTCTGACCCAGGATCTGGGTAACACAAAAACTACCCAAACACTGGGTTGATACGTCTGACCCAGGATCTGGGTAACACAAAAACTACCCAAACACTGGGTTGTTACGTCTGACCCAGGATCTGGGTAACACAAATAACACAAAAACTACCCAAACACTGGGTTGTTACGTCTGACCCAGGATCTGGGTAACACAAAAACTACCCAAACACTGGGTTGTTACGTCTGACCCAGGATCTGAGTAACACAAAAACTACCCAAACACTGGGTTGACACGTCTGACCCAGGATCTGGGTAACACAAAAACTACCCAAACACTGGGTTTTTACGTCTAACCCAGGATCTGAGTAACACAAAAACTACCCAAACACTGGGTTGTTACGTCTGACCCGGGATCTGGGTAACACAAAAACTACCCACACACTGATTTGCTATGTCTGACCCAGGATCTGAGTAACACAAAAACTACCCAAACACTGGGTTGTTACGTCTGACAGGATCTGAGTAACACAAAAACTACCCAAGCACTGGGTTGTTACGTCTGACTCATGATCTGGTTAACACAAAAACTACCCAAACACTGGGTTGATACGTCTGACCCAGGATCTGGGTAACACAAAAACTACCCAAACACTGGGTTGTTACGTCTGACTCATGATCTGGTTAACACAAAAACTACCCAAACACTGGATTGATACGTCTGACCCAGGATCTGGGTAACACAAAAACTACCCAAACACTGGGTTGATACGTCTGACCCAGGATCTGGGTAACACAAAAACTACCCAAACACTGGGTTGATACGTCTGACCCAGGATCTGGGTAACACAAAAACTACCCAAACACTGGGTTGTTACGTCTGACCCAGGATCTGAGTAACACAAAAACTACCCAAACACTGGGTTGTTACGTCTGACCCGGGATCTGGGTAACACAAAAACTACCCAAACACTGGGTTGTTACGTCTGACTCATGATCTGGTTAACACAAAAAAAAATGTAAAAAAATATTATGGCTATTATGTTCCACCCCAACAAAATATGTCACTTTCCCCTTTGGTCTGTAAGGATAGTCCTGGATTATGTGTGAAATTGTGGCCTGTACAATATCCCATTGGTTGGTTTAATGCAGCCTCGAGGCACAGATTGCTTTCTGCTTGGCTCACATTCAAACAGAATGTACAATGATGCTTCTCTGATTGCAGGTTGTTTGGTTTAATAAGTTAAACCCTTTGAGTCCTGACCTGGTGAGAGACAGATTAAAATCTCATTCAGTCAGCTGTAAACGGAAGGTCTTGATAAGGTTATGTATCGTGTGGTGTGCTGTGAAAGGTTATTATCTTCGAGAGTATGTCCTAAATACATCTAGTGAGTCTCTGACACATCTCTTAAAGGAGCAGTTCGCCCAGAAATGAGAATTCGGTCATTATTTAATATTCACCCTCATGACATTCAATGAGGTTAAGCATTTTGAGATGCAAATGTAAATGAGTTTCCATGGTGGGGAATATTTTCTGTGAAAACAAAGCTTTCATTTGACTTCAGAAGACTTGTATAATAGAACACAGATTGTATGAACTACTTTTATTATACTTTAATGGTGTTTTTTTTGTCCCTTCTGGAGCTTGACAGCCTCGGTCACTATGAACTGTCCGATGATTCTTTAAAAATTCTCTTTTTTCTTTTCCACAGAATGAAACAGCATACGAGTTTGGGACGACATGATGGTGAGTCTGAGATTTTCCCCCTGAACTAAGCAACCCTTTTAAAGGAGTCCTATAATACCCCTAAGATGTAAAATAAGTCTCTGATGTCCCCAGTGTGTGTATGTGAAGTTTTATCTCAAAATACCCCACAGATCATGTTTTATTTAATGTTAAAATTGTCACTTTTTGAGGGTGAGCAAAAACACTACATTTTTGTGTGTGTCCCTTTAAATGCAAATGAGCTGCTGCTCCCGGCCCCCTTTCAGATTAACTCATGCAGACAGCAGTTAAAATGTCCGAAACTGTTCATGTTTATGTACATTTTAGGGTCTGTGATGTTAACAAACCGGGATGAAGCTCACTGTAGTCCCTACCAGCCATTTGTTGTAGTTTTAAAAAGCGATTTATTTAAAAGAGAAATATCTCGCTTTGCATAAAAGCTGCACTATGTAACTTTTCCGACCACTTGAAGTCGCCTGTTCAAAACAAAGGCGTAGTTTGATGACGCCACGTTTGAGCGCAGAATAAAAGGGATCTTTTCCATGTTAATGAGAGTTTTTGTCCTAACCAGCCGTGAAGGCGACATGCGATGAATCTATTTTAGAAACAGTTTCTATTTCTGCGATGTCGCGGCTGGAACAACAACACAAAACATGGCACTGATGATCTCAGGTAGTGTTTATGTGCTTTATTTATTGTTAAAAGCATGTCATGTGACTTTGAATATCATTTAGTGCTCCCAGCTTTGTCGTACTAAAAGCATCAATGGATAATTCACCCCAGGTCTTGAAATATTAAACAAATGGAAACAAGAACGTTCAAACTGAGAACAAACAAGCTTCCTGTTCAACTTACACCAGTTCCATAAACAATTCATTAACATTAAGTCACTTACATTTTAGATGCAATATGGACTGTTTTTGTTCTATTTCAGCAGCGAAAATTGTTCCAAACAAATATCACAGCAACAGTGTGTGTTAGTGAATGATTCAGCGTTTTAATGAATCGGCTGAATCAAAGATTCAATGGCCTATTCGTAAACGACCGCCAAATTCTTGAATGAATCAGCCTTTTCACTGAATCGACTCAATGACTCGCTCATTAAGACGGTCACATGCTGCCACCTACTGGTGGTTTAGTTTCATCTTTCCAACATTTCTTATTTGTATATTCAAAAATATTTAAAATAATCTCATAACATTATTTAATCCAGTTGTCATTTTTCAGTGTAAATGATTTAATTTGATTGCTAACTTCCCTATAGTGACTTATTCTAATTTAATTTATTGATCAATTTTAAGAATATAAAAGGAAAGCTGAAGCATATCCTATATTTAATAAGATTATGGAAAAATGCCTTTTATAAAAAGGTCAAAATATCACAAATATGCATATTTAAATATGTCAAAGCTGATTGATCACTGGTGAGAATATTGCTTCAGAATAGATTATATTTGCAAAAAAAATCCGGACAAGCACATTTTTTACTTGGACAAGTGAATGACAGATTTACTTGTCCGAAGGACAAGCGTGTGAACAGGCTTAATGTCGAGCCCTGGATTGTTTTAGTAACTCAGTATGTATTTTAGTAATGTTTAAATGGTGTAATATTTTTGAATTTGATTATTGTAGGTTACTTTTCCATTTCCTTGCGAGTGCCGTCAAGATTCATCTCTGGTGCCGTACACTTGCTGCGAGAGCTCCGCCCACATGCTGCTCTGATTGGCTGGGGTTTTTGATTGATTTGTTGCATCTCGTAGTCGCGTCTGGTGTGGACAGACAAGTTGCTTGACGCTAGAATCTCATCACGTCGTGTGTAGTTAGATGATGGTGTAAGATGAACGCAACTCACGCCTCGCGAGCGGCGGGACTTTTATTATGACACTGGCGCCATTTCCGCTTTTCCGTTATGACGTTACTCTGTGTGTTCTCTCAGGGGCTGCTATGACACTTGTTCACACTGCAGTGAGTGTAAAGCGTTTCTGCAGAATAAAACCGGAAACCGAGAGTAACGCAGATATGATGTCATCGACAGGCCACGCCCTCACACGTCCCGGTTCATTGGTTAAAATAGCAATTTTTCACGATTTACAAATAGTTGGAAACATTTGAGATATTGTAAGTACTCAACTGAACAAAATATATAACACTGGCCTAGTGGTTTTTGGAGCTTATACTGCAAAAATGTTACATATTGTACCTTTAAACTTTGATCATCGTAACTTTTCAGATGTTGTTTATGCTCAAGCAGCAAAATTACACACTAACTAAAGTTAAAAAAGTGAAATCATAATCAACCACTCCATAAAACAAATCACATAATTACGAACAAATGAAGCCTCTTCTTTGCCTTTGGTTACTGAAGTTTCATAGCGTTTCCGCCTGATCTCAACAAATACTGTGGCAGGGTGAAGAATCACGCAACACAGTGCTAGGTGAAAAGCCCCCGGAGGGTGGGTTTATTGTGGTCAAGTGAACGAACAGTGAGGTGAAGTCTTTGGTGCGCGGTGCTTCCTTCTTCCCGGTGGTGCAGTGGTGACTCGCGGTGACGTCAGAGGGTCTGGGTGGCCGGAGTGTCACAGGCTGCTGTCTGAGAGAGAGAGAAAGGTTAGTGCGCGGCTTCATGGAGTGTTCGTGCTCAGACTGGTGTTCCCATGTGCGGTGCTTTATGTGGTGTGGTGATCGCCTGCAGCTGTGCCAATCCGGCCCGTGCTGAGTGCTGGCAGGTGATCGTTGTTTGTTGCCAGGGCGACGCTGACGGAGAGCTCGGGAGACTTGTCACACTCCCCCCCCCCCCCCAAGCGTCGCTCTGGTCCTGTAACGATAGTTAGACACACACATTGGGGAACATAGGGGTGGGCGGGGAGTGCGCCCTGACAGACCTGCGTAAGCTGACCACAGCCTGGAGAGTCCGTCCGCGTTGGAGTTGGCCGTCCCGGCCCGATGTACCACCGTAAAGTGGAAGTCCTGGAGCGCCAGGAACCACCGCGTCACCCTGGCGTTGGTGTCCTTGGCTCGGGCCATCCACTGCAGCGGGGCGTGGTCCGTCATCAGGGTGAAGCGGCGTCCCAGCAGGTAGTAGCGGAGCTCCAGGACTGCCCACTTTATGGCCAGGGCTTCCTTCTCCACCGCCGCATACCTGGTTTCGGCTGGGGTCAGCTTACAGCTGATGTACGTGACCGGATGCTCTTCACCTTCGCGGACCTGGGAAAGGACCGCCCCCAGGCCCGTGTCCGAGGCATCCGTCTGCAGCAGGAAGGGGCAGTTGAAGTCGGGCGCCCGCAAGACTGGCTCCGTGGTCAGGGCGGTCTTGATCCTCCGGAAGGTCCTGTCCAGGCTGCTGTCCCACTGCACCTTCTCCGGCTGCCCCTTCCTGGTCAGGTCTGTCAGGGGAGATGCTAGGGTGGAGAAGTCGGGGATAAAACAGCGATAGTACCGCGCCAACCCCAAAAAGGCTCGTACCTGGGTTTTGGTCTCCGGGCGGGGCGTCGACAGGATGGCGTCTATCTTCTTCTGCTGGGGCTGGATCAGTCCTCTACCCACCCGGAAACCCAGGTACTGAGCCTCGGCGAGGGCGAGATGGCATTTGGCTGGCCCCCGTGGCTGGCGGCCGAAGAGTAGTTCGAAGGGGGTGAAACCCAAGGAGGCTTGGGGAACTTCGCGGACTCCGAAGAGGACGTATGGAAGCATCAGGTCCCAGTCTCGCTTATCTTCGGCGGCCACTCGCCGGAGCATCTGCTTGAGGGTTTGATTGAAGCGCTCTACTAAGCCGTCTGTCTGCGGATGGTATACTGTGGTCCGGATCTGCTTCACCTTCAGCAGCCGGCAGAGGTCAGCCATTAGCCGGGACATGAAGGGAGTTCCTTGGTCCGTCAGTATCTCCGCTGGGATGCCGACTCGGGTGCAGAGGAGGAAGAGTTCCTTGGCGATGTTTTTGGCCGTGGCTTTCCGTAGGGGAAGTGCCTCTGGATACCTGGTGGCGTAGTCGACAATCACCAGGATGTGTTCATGTCCACGGGCAGACTTCGGCAACGGCCCCACCAGGTCCATTCCAATTCGCTCGAAAGGTACCCCGATGATGGGCAGCGGTATGAGCGGACTGGGGGGGAGGTGCTCGTGGCGCGGTCCTCTGGCAGGTGGGACAGGCTTGGCAGAACCGCATCGGTGCTGGGTGCTGATCTGGATGTGGCTGAGGAGTTGGTACATCTAGAAAAGGCATGTTGAGTGGATCAAAGGCTGTCGACGGGCGGGAGCTGGGTGGGTCCATCTGCTGCAGTCCGGCTAATGACTGCCTTGTCACCTGCGTTGATGCTGGATCACCTCTCACCAATTGCTGTAGTTGCTTGAATTGGTGCTCCATACCTTTCCATCTCCGCTCTTGCCGGAGCGTCTCTGCGTCTATCTGGTCCTGCTGATGCCGTTGAGACTCCACCATCGTTCTCACAATCTTCTCCAAGCGATCTGTCCTGTCTTCGACCACAGGAGTGGGATGCCTGGGTAACTCTGTGGATTTGGGCCTGGCACCCATTACTGAACCATCTCTAGGGGGTGCCGTACCTCTGCCCTGATCGTCCATCTTGACTCACTGAGTACTGCTCGGACACTGTTTACCCGGAAACCGCTGCCACCAAATGTTGAGGGTAGATGTGACTGAGGCGTTGTGAGCAGATGTAAGCACTCAGGAGAAGTTGGATGAGTTTTAACAGATGGGATCTTTTTATTTACCCCAATTAAGGCCAAAGAAAGGCAATCAAAATTAAGAAAAGAGAAAAAAAATATATATACAAGAAAAAAAAAATACTATTTAGTAAATAAAATAAATGGACATGAGAGTCCAAAACAAAGAAAAACAATCATAATTTTACAGCTGCTTAGAAATTGACCTTTACACACGTCACTATACTTAGGGTATCAACAGACTTATGTCTTCTCACTTCCCCCTTCCCTAGAGATTGAAACTACTAGTCTTTTATACACATGAAGGCACCCCTGGAATTGGCACATACCAATATAATAATACAATGCAGGGGTGGCTCAGGTAAACAAACCATAAATGCTTAAAAACAGCTGAAATGCTACATCTATAAAATTAGAAAAATACAGAATATAATTTCTATGATTTCAGCTAACATTTGGCAAAGCTAAACAAAAATGGCTAAACAAAAATAACTCAACTCCGGGTCACTTCCTATTGACCCGGAAGTCATAGCGTTATTTAAACCCCACCATTGCAACAAAAATTCCTTTACACAAACAAACAGGAGACGCTGGTCAGACTTAAAGATGGTATGTCAAAGCTATGTTCCTTTTAAACTAAATAAACAAATACATAATTAACAAAAACATGTGTTGCGTGGTTATTGTAACAAATTATGATTGTGAAGTAATGGCATGGTTTTAAACAGTCAGATATGTATTGAAAGTAATAGCTATAGCCGTAGTTTTAGATGTTAAAAGTGTGCACACGAAAGCTACGGGATTACTATGGTGTTTTGATGAAAGGCTAGATTAACCGCTGATTTAAAACAGTATGAGGATTAACAGAACACATTAACACGCTATACAAACAAATACAAGCAACATTTGCACTCAGTCTTTGTGAACGGGAATAGGTAGCGCATCGCTACCGAGACAGTAGCTATGCGCCCTGTCACAGCTAGCTCCATGACCATTTCCACATTTGGTTTGGGAACCACGAGCAGTTCTTTTACCTCCCCCCTTCGCTGGGCGACACAGTACAACAGGCCGTTCCTGACGACGAAGTGCGGGAGAGGATGGGGTGCTGGTTGGTGCTCGTGGCCATCCACTGTCCGGACCTGCGACCAGCAATGCTTGAGCCGGTCATCTTCCAGCTGGGCCTTCGCGAACGAGCCCCCTCCCTGGACCTGTTGGAAGACATCAAAGAACACGTCAGTAACCGGGGAGGGGGACTCACCATCTCTCCCGCTGTCTGTCGCCAGCAGGGCGGTGTTGTGGCTCCTCTTCCGGCGGCGACGACTATGGGGGCGGCTCCCGGCCCGGCTGGCTGGCTGCGTGGTGGCCCGAAGAAGCTCCTCGAACCCCGGCCAGTCCCGCCCAAGAAGCACAGGAACCGGAAGATCTTTCAACACGCCAACCTCCACTGGCCAGGCGCCAGGACCCGCTGATATTGTCACTCGGCGGGCCGGAACATGACGAGTGTCGCCGTGAACGCAGGTAATCGGGAGCTGTGCTTTGACGGCCTTCTGCGGTGGGAGGACGGTGGCTTGGACGAGACTGACCGAGCTCCCGGAATCCAAGAGGGCCAGGACCGACCGTCCATTCACTTTTACCTCCGCTCGTGGAGCCCCGCGGGGTGGGTCCTGATGCAGGCTGCAACCAGCCAACCATGCGCGTGCTGGCGGGGCCGGTTCCTCCGTGGGCATCGGTTCGTCCACGGGGCCGGGAGCCACTGGCCTGTGTACTGGTCGCGGGGTACCTTCCGGCGTGCGTCGCTCCTGGACCACCCTCCGAGGGAAGGACGGCGCTCGCTCCCCAGGCTCACGGTGCATCGCCGCCTCCGCCAACTCGATGGCTTCAACGAGCTCGGCGATGGTTGCCGGATTTGTCATTCCCACCGCCCGCCGATTTCCTTCTTAAGTTCATCATAATTATCAGCCGACTCAGCGGGAAGAGAAAAGTATGCTCTTTGAGCTTCACCAGACAATAGGGGTCCCAGGACCCGCGCCCACTCGCTTCGTTCCCAGCTCTCTCGAACCGCCGTGGTCTCGAACATCTGCAGATATAATTCAACATCATCTTGAGACGTTAGTTTTGGTAGCAGCTGGGTTGCTCGGACTCGCGGATCAGGAAGCGGAACGCGTTGGGCAGCGGAGAGGCGGAGGGCGGCGAACTCTTCTTCTATCGATGCTTGACGGGCTGCCAGGTGTTCAGCGATCTGTTGCTGACGTGCACTCACTTCCGTTAAGCATTTGAGCAGGTCTTCCATGATGGGGAGGAACGCCGCCCTACTTCCGGGTTTTCGTGAGTGACTGGGGAAACAGGAAAAAAAAAAACAAAGTAAAAGTCCGGGGATGGTTGGTGATTCTTCACGCTCTTGCCCGTATTCTCCACCACTGTGGCAGGGTGAAGAATCACGCAACACAGTGCTAGGTGAAAAGCCCCCGGAGGGTGGGTTTATTGTGGTCAAGTGAACGAACAGTGAGGTGAAGTCTTTGGTGCGCGGTGCTTCCTTCTTCCCGGTGGTGCAGTGGTGACTCGCGGTGACGTCAGAGGGTCTGGGTGGCCGGAGTGTCACAGGCTGCTGTCTGAGAGAGAGAGAAAGGTTAGTGCGCTGCTTCATGGAGTGTTCGTGCTCAGACTGGTGTTCCCATGTGCGGTGCTTTATGTGGTGTGGTGATCGCCTGCAGCTGTGCCAATCCGGCCCGTGCTGAGTGCTGGCAGGTGATCGTTGTTTGTTGCCAGGGCGACGCTGACGAGAGCTCGGGAGACTTGTCACAATACCCATCAGTGATATGAGAGAAATATATGTGTGCGTAATTGAACAGATCTTTGACTTCTTTATCCTACACAGCTGTCAAATGCTTGTAGAAGCTTTGGCAGTGAGATGTACACAAACACTGCTCTCAATCTGCTTGACTCCTGTGTGATTCACCTTCACAGATTCACACATATATATATTGGTTCCTTGACTCGTGCCATACAAGCGATTGCTTAAAGCATCTCTGAGAGAGAGAGAGAGAGAGAGAGAGAGAGAGAGAGAGAGAGAGAGAGAGAGAGAGAGAGAAATATCTCTTAAAGGTTACAGGTGCACAAGATTGCTTTTTTATCTTTTCAATTGACGGCTGTTTCTTTCTCCCGTTCATCTGGGACTGGGGCGTCCCCCCAGGTGCTCTACTGAATCCAATACATTCACAAAATACATTTTCATATTCCATCACACTGGGCTGATCATGACATCCATTTCCATGCAGAGTGCTTTCACCTCTTCAAACCTCCTGACGCCCTGGAGCCAGGATGTGGGGTTGGCTGGTGGCAAACACTCGACAGCTCCAGCATTAGCTCCAGTCTAAAAGATTTGGAAATGTCAGTGACAGACAAAGAGTATATATTTGAGTATAAATACAGCCAGGAATATTCAAAAATGGCTGTTAAAATACAGACAGAGATTACTTAAAATATTGGCAGAAGCATTCAACAGCTGCAGTAACAAAAACATCTTGGAACAACCGTGATAAATACAGTCGGAGACATACTAGAATGCCTGGAGAAAGTGCTGGGTCTAGGGAAAGTTTAGATAAAAATAGTGTAAAAAATATACACCGATCAGGCATAACATTATGACAGGTGAAGTGAATAACACTGATGATCTCTTCATCTCCGTGTGGACGGGGCCTAAGACAAAGGAACTCGTTACAGGATGAAAACACAACTTAAAGAAAAGATTAACTAAACAGACAGACATGTTACAAGTGTCTGTGAATATTAAACTGCAAAGACTATTTAAATATGAATTCTGCATGTCTCTGTGTGAATGAATGGTTCACACAGAGACATGTGTGAATGCCCCCCGCCCCCACACACACACACACACACACACACACACTGAAGCATGTGTGACGCTCCCTCTGGCGTCTCACTATATGAGGACATGAACTTCATCTCCAGAGCCGCTCTGAGAGTCACGTCATGAGCATTTTACCCTTTCATTCGAGAAAAACTACTGTCATATCATAAACACACAGAAACTCAAAGGTCTTCAAGGCTCAATAAAAGTTTGGTTTAACTTGAAATTGAGACAAATATATTACTGTTGTACAGTATTATTTAGCTACGTCTCAATGTAATAATAATACTAACACTAATAATAAATTATTATTAAAACAAATTTTTTTGTGAAGCACTTTGACAAAAACGTTTGTTTAAAGGGGTGGTTCCGTGTTTTTTTTTCTAGGCTTGGTTGTGTTTATGGGGCACAGTATAACTTTATAGTCTTAATACTTTTTTTTTTTTTAAACGCCATATTTTTCTTCTATTTTACCTTTATTCCACACCGCTGTCTCCACTGTCCTTTGAACGGCTGGTTTGCTTCCTGCTTCTGTGAAGCCCATCCCTCCGAGAAACGCAATGGTCTTAGATTGGTTGGCCAAATGTAGTTTGTAGTTCTGCAGCAGCTCTCTCTCTTTCGTAATGACTGCGACGTGGCCCCGCCCACTTTGTTGCGTGTTCGCGGGGGCAGTGTTTATGTTAATAGCCGGTGTTTATGATGTCACCAATCCGGAAGCTTGTTGTAGTCCAAACCGGCCGTTTTTGTATAGGCAATAAACTGCCATAACTTTAAAAGACAATATCTCTGTTTGCCTTGAACTTTCAGCGCTGTAACTTTGCAGATACTGTTTATGCTCAAGCAGCAACATTACACACTAACTAAAGTAAAAAAAGTGAAATCGCATGCAACCACCCCTTTAATTTAATATGATTAAAAGATGAATTAAATGAATGCCTTGATTTGATAGTCAGAAAAATTTAATTTCGCAACAGAATTTCCCTTTTAAACTAGTGCGTTTCCGTTTTAAAATGGCGTTTTGAAATGAAAACGATCCTTGTCTACACTGGCGTTTCCATTGCATTTCAGAAACGATCTCTATACACTGCAGTGACTGCACAACCGAAAATACATGTCACATGACCGTTCATGCACACTGGGAATGTGCGTACAAGTGTAAACAGTTGCCTCTTGCGCATGTAGACAGCTGCAGTTCAATACAGCGTTTAACTGCACAACGACTGCTAAAAAGGACCACAAAGTCAGCAAAGCATGCAGTTCCGTCTCCATGTTATTGTTTACACGGCCGTCGAGGCTGGTACGTTACAGAGCTGTTGAAAAAGATGGTTCTGGGCTGCGTTTCCCAAAAGCATTGTAAAAATAGCCACCAACGGTCTCTATAATCAACTTTGACGTGCTTTTGGGAAACGCAACCCTGGTCTGATATTGACGTGTTCAGGTAGCAACATCGTTTTTAAAAGAAAACCCCAGAGTTTTCAAACTAAAATGGGGAAGTACTGTAGACGACAGGCAAAATGCATGCATTTTAAATAAAAAATGCACTAGTGTAAACGGGGCCTTAGAAATGAAAGGTTATTGTTTTTATGAACTCAATTAATTAGACACGCTTTTTGATTATTAACATTTAATTAAAACATTAAAATGGAATCCAGAAAACTTAAAACAGAAAACACAGAATTTGGTAAGAATAAAATGGAATTCGAGAAAGCGGAAAGCGTATTTTATAGGGCCCTAAACATGTAATTTTTGTTAAACTTTTAATAAATTGTTAAATTGTAAAAGTTTCATGATTTCAATTAATTAGACATGCTTTTTAGATTACTAAAATTGTATTTAACCATTAAAATGGAGTCCAAAACAATAATAATAATAATAATTTAAAATAAAAAAAACGGAATCAGAAAAATGTTAACGGATTTTGGGAAAAAAAATTAAACGGATTTCATAGGGCCTGTGGCATTAAAACCCAGTCTTAACAAAAACAACAGGAAATTTTCTAACAAAAAACTTAAATCAGCTTAAAATCACTTCAGATGCCTACCCAAAAAAAGTCATCCCCCCCCAAAAAATTCAAAAATGTCCAGAAACAATTTATACATGTTGAAGTGGATGTCACAGTTACAAATTATGACAGCACGCAATCGCTGTTTCCTCCTTTCTCTCTCCATAACCGTTTTTGGAAACTCAGTGATTTATGGCAAACTCCGGATATAAACTAGGACTATCATGACAGCAAACTGGGCCAGAATGTTATTTATCAAGAATATGTGGAAGCTGGGCTGCAGAGGGCTGAAGCTGACAGCACGCATCAAAGCTATTCTAGCATTGTGTGAAACATCCACAGCCTAACAACATAATGACTACATTATGGCTCATTTGAAGGATAACCTCTTAAAAATGCTGTAATGATGAAATGAGTGGTCCAAATTTGATTTTAACTTGTTTTTCATAATGTATTTAAAAAAATAGGCTTTCTGTTAGCATATTCCCTTGCATTGACTACTTCTGTGGAACATTTTGAAAAATCTTCACTTCATAGTTCATACTATGGGCCCTATTTTAACAATCTGAGCGCACAATCTGTAATGTTTTCACCACCAGAGGTCGCATTTTCAAATCAATAACAAAGCGAAGCTTGATGGCGCTATGAAGGAACGATGGGAGATGTGTGAGATTCACCAGTCACGAATCATGTTCACAGAATGTATTCGTTTTTGTATTACCTGTACATTTGATCACACTATTTTATGTCATCGTAATGAATTAGCTGTAAGGAATGTAAAATGTAATGCTATATTATCGTGTTAATGATACGTCAAATTTGGTGCGTTAATGCTACACACTCTCAGAAAAAAAGCTACAGTGGAGGTACAATTTTGTTCCTTGGGCAACAAAACGTATAACTGTACCTTTAAAGGAACAAAATTGGTCCTTAGGGTTCTATTATACCATTGTTTTCCTCTGCTTTGAGGAGGAGTAGGCAAGATCAGTCCTAGCGAGTCGCTGTCCTGCAGAGTTTGCCTCCAACCCTGAAAGACATCTATAGAAGAAATTGGACATTGGGAGTTGGTCGCCGTTATGGAGATCAGTGTTTCCGGTTTTTCTTGAACATAATCTGTTCAAATCAAAAGAAACCATAAACAAAAATGGTAAAAAAAATTCTGAATTTTGATTTTTAAATACGTTCTAGAGGGGAAAAGTTTAGACGCACACAGATATCAAGAATCAGCATATGAATCTCAACAATGGTGACATACTTAATGCTGCAATGCATGCTGGGAGCCATGAGTTTTATACTGTGGTGGCTTAGTAGGGTTGGAGCTAAACTCAGCTCTCTAGGACCGAACTTGCCTACCCCTGACTTAGAGGTACAAAAATGTACCCTTAAGGGTCCCACCCCAGTGTGAGTGCCCCAGAGAGTGCACAGTTTTATGTGTTTAAAACAATGGTACTAAAAGTAAATCTGAACGAACCCAAGGGGACCCGCAGTGTATGGAGATAGAAATGGCTCATTATAAGGTAATAAAAACATAACAGTTCATTATGTAAGGTCTTTATACTCCACTGAAAACATAGTTATATCATATTGCATTTCTGTCAATATACAGTAGATCCTCATAAATACTACACACTGCACCTTCCCTTTAAAAGCTAGTTGCGCTCGCACCATGGCGTATTCACTATTTACATGGAAAGACTGAACGCTACTTCAGAGAGGAATCCTTTTATTTTGAATATTTAAAAATGTATGTACTGCTGCGTCCCTGTGTGTGTAATAATAAGCAGAGTGTACACACGTTGTGCACCGCCTATAGGCTCATATTATTAACACACCCTTTAAATAACACTAAAAATACTGCGCAATTGACTTTAGAGCAGATTTTTGTTGGTCAATGTCGCAGTCGTTTTCAGTTCCTCAAAATAGCAACACTCCAACAATGCTCCATTTGCTATTTAAACAAAGTGGCGCTGGACGTGAAAATGATAGGCCCTGTGTCTGTCAAGCTGTAGGAAGTAGTATCATACAAGTAGGACATTAATTTTGATAACTTTATTACTTTTAAATTCCTTTTAAACTAGTCCAACGAATGAAGTTTTTTTAGAGGTTGTGTAGGCATCTAATTCAAACTCATCGCTCATAAATCATTTAACCAGTATTTACTGTAAACATGAAAACATGTCCATTTTTTTGGATAAGCTCACATCAAATCTCTTTCAGAATAAACTACCTTGACAACTGTACAACACAATCAACTAATTCCACATAATTTCAGACGTCAGTGAAGTGTTCATAATTTAGCATATGTGGAGTCAGTTGCTGAGGCAGATGGATTAGTGTTGCATCTTTAACAGCCAATTCTTTATGATCAAACACTGTTTAATCTGATCTCTTTGAATCTTCATCATGAATTAATCAATGTGCTCCCTCCGTTTGTGTCCTTTTAATTATGCAGGGGTATTCTTCACCCCCTCGGGCGCTCATGCGCCAAATTATACCCTCCCTGGGAACAAAAAGCACAATCAAACAAAAGTCTAAAATAAACTCGTCTGCAGCTGCTGAGGGGACTCGTGTTTCATGGGTGTCTGGATTTTACAAACAATATGTTGTAAATTACATAAGTTACAGCAGGGTGATTCATAGGTATTCATATGTTGAGTCAGTGTACACATTTTTTAATGCTAGACAGAAATTCAGAGACATAAATATACCCGGATGTCTACTACATGTGCCAAAATGTGCCGAGGCTCGGGCTCAACTGTCAAACTGTTAATTTGAATTTAAATCGGTGGGGGAAGGAAGTAGTTCTGCACAAAAGAGATTTTAAACAAACTCCGTTGTTGTTTCTTGTTTATTTATTCCCCTGTGCCGTCGAACTGTTGTATAAACGATATGTGATATGTGTAACGGAGGTCAGCTAGTAGTCGCTGTGCGAGTAAACCTCACTCCACTGATCTCAAGAGATGATCTAGCGACTGACGCTAGAGGTTGCAGCCTTTCGCCTCCTTGTTAGAGGATCCGACTCTCATGCCGACGGACCCGGGTTCGAGTCCCGTTTGGAGTGGGCGGATCGAACAGGAGGGGTTACATTGGTGCCGTGACCAGGATGAGAGTGAGGTTTAGGGGTGTGTGTGTAACGGAGGTCAGCTAGTAGTTGCTGTGCGAGTAAACCTCACTCCTCTGATCTTAAGAGATGCTCTAGCGACTGACACTAGAGGTTGCAGCCTTTAGCCTCCTTACTAGAGCGTCTGAAGGCCTGTACACACCGGGACGAATATCGCGCACGCTTATCGCCAGCGTTTTTCGTGACGTTTTTCGGCGTGTCTTGAGTGTTCACACCCAAGCGATTTTCACTGGCGCTGCGCCGAGTGAACGTGCACATTCAGTAGATGCGCTCCCGGTACACAAGTTGGTGCTGCGGTACTTTACGCCTCTGACACTCGCTTGTCACACAGAAGGAGAGGAGAGACAGTATTTATGTGCTTGCCAAAACCACAGACATATTATGTATATGGCCAAAACCATTCACACACTTTTTGCTAACTGGCGAGCAGCATTAGCAGCTCATCTTCTTCTTTGTCTACTTACTACTTCTTCGTCGTATCAATGTGTGCTCGGCAAGACCGTTTTGTGCTTGAGCGCCACCAAGTCGTGTTTTACTGTCACTTCAGCAGCTCCAGGCACGTGAACAAAAGCGCCGATCTCATTGGTCGGCCAGTTTTTTACGCGCCGCGTAAAAATAAAAAAACAAACCCGAAGCGTTTTTTAAAAAATGACGCTTTTACGCCTGCCGTTTTGCACGTCGGTGTGCACACTCACATTGGCGCCCATTGTTTAGTCCCGAGGCGTTAAACGTCGGCGATAAACGCGTGCGAAAATCGTCCTGGTGTGAACAGGCCTTGACTCTCATGCCGACGGACCCGGGTTCGAGCGGATCGAACAGGAGGGGTTAAATTGGTGCCGTGACCCGGGTGAGAGTGAGGTTTAGGGGGGTGAGTGTAACGGAGGTCAGCTAGTAGTTGCTGTGCGAGCAAACCTCACTCCTCTGATCTCAAGAGACGCTCTAGTGACTGACGCTAGAGGTTGCAATCTTTAGCCTCCTTGTTATGTGAGGGATAATGTACATCCAGCCGGTTGTTATCGCAGAATAAACCCCTTTGTGTAAGAAAAATATCCATATTTAAAACTTTATCAAGTAAAGTTCCGGCCGTAAAACCTGTGAAGTCTTCCTTTGTAACCCGTGGTGGTTAAGTGTTTTTCATTCACAAGATGGCGCCAGACAGTCAATGACAGCGTTAAGCATATAAGTAGTACCTGTCAAGATAACTCGTAGTACCCGGATGAGCGGTGTGTTATTCACTTTGGCGGTTGTTAGAATCAGAATGAAGTATTCCACAGAGCCGTGTAATAAAGCTGTATATAAGCACTCTGTGATTACCTATGTGATTATAGCTTCAGTTAATTAATGGTATATTAATGCAATAAATAGGTATAGATTTGGTTTTCCATGGTTAACCTTGTGTTCATAATCATTAAACTAACCATAAATAATAAAAAACTCACATAAAGAATAAACACATCAAGTGTACATTATTGTGCACATGTGCATTTAGCGCTTTTACTCGACAACAGCTGTTTACCGTGACGTTTTCCTCTGTAAAATTAGGCATCGGCAACAGCTAGGTAGAAACGTTGATAACCACTCATCAAGTCATCTCTAAATTGGACTAATTTGGACGGTCACGCTAAAAGTGTGCGGTTTTAATAAGGGGAAAATAAATTAAGTGTGAAACAACTGCAATTTTGTCTTATTTCTGACCCTGTTTTGATGTAAAGTAAATGAAGTCGAGTGGTTGATTCAATAGACTCCTACAGTGGGGGTCGGGAATCGGAGTCGACTCCAAAAAACCTAGAATCGAACACCCCTAATGTGAGAAATGTTGCAAGCGGAGTGATACAAACTGTGAAACGGTTGGTGCTGTTACTGGGAGGATATCACATGGCTCACAGCCAATCAGAAAATATATAATAACTAAAATAATATTTTTTATTTCCTATATGATAACTGGATGCTACTCACAAATGCTACATGATATCATATGCATCAGGGTTTATTCAACCGTGAAATTTTTGTTTGTTTGTTGCTATAACCACACTTTGCACACCAATACCTATGAATAATAATGTGATCCGCTTGGTTATAGGCAGCATTCTGCGTGATTGTTTTTGCACAGACCTTACGTTATAATTATTTTGAAATGACTAAAGTGAATCGAAAACACAGTATTTGGATTGCATTTGAATTTATTTAAGGAGATAAGCACTGGCCCAGATCTCTGTGACGACTATCAACCTTCACACTTTCTCCTTGTGGGAATGAAAAGAAATTTAAAAGTCAGTTTTTGAATTCAGCAGCAGGTCTCATCAGCACCTTTCAACATTTCTCTGTCCTTTCAAGAGCCGATTACAGCCCGTTTGGACCAAATTTCATATTCTCCCCCCTTTTATTGTCCACTTGACACCTTAGAAACGTTTCGACCTGCGCAGGGCAAATTTACCCTCGCTGTGCCGTTCGGCAGACATAATGGACTTCAGACTGACTGGCACGGGTCATGAAAAGTAATGAAAATGTCTACCGGCCCGCCATTAGGAGCTTTTCAGAGAATCTCAGTGAATAAGGAGCGAGCTCACTAAATGATGAGTGCATTTACTGGGCTTAACCCTTCAAATGCCTTTCTGAATGGGCTCCATTAGATTCATATTCAATGAAGGTTAATGGTTAATGATGGCTATTACAGGTTTTTACTGCCTGTAGAGCGACTAATTGTCTTTTTGATGTGACTAACTGCTTCTCACCAACATGTTATTTGGCTGTTAGATCAAAGTCTTAATGTAAAGAGGATGTTAAGATATGCAGTGCATGGATGGAGAGTTTTATAATGCACACACAAAGGACGTTTAACTCTTTCACCGCCAGCGTTTAAAAAAAAAGGTTGCCAGCCAGAGCCAGCGGTTTTGATCATTTTCATAAAAATTTAATGGCCCCCAGAATATTATGCAATATATCAAAAGAAAGAACAGGCTTTTAAAGGGGTGGTTGATTATGATTTCACTTTTTAAACTTTAGTGAGTGTGTAATGTTGTTGCTTGAGCAAAAACAACATCTGCAAAGTTACGACGCTCAAAGTTCAAAGCAAAGGGAGATATTTTCTTTTAAAGAAATCGCTTTTTAAGGACTACAACAAACGGCTGGTTGGGACTACACAAGCTTACTCCCGGGTTAGTGCATATCGACCCGTGTTCAATCCGCATTTTGCCGAACTCACTCTACTCCCTTTTCCCATCACATTACAGATCGGAAAGGCATTTATTTTCAATAAAAATGAAGAAAATATTCGAAAGCGATTTGAAGTGTTTATCGGTCAGGGTTAGGTGTAGGTGTAGGGAGGGCTTTATTGGCCTAATAAGACGGCATCCATTTAATAATTGCATTAAATATAATAATTTACTATGTTATTATTACATACCATACCATTTAATGTTCAGCAACACTGAGGTGCAAATAGTATCTGCCATTATTTATAAGTATAAATAGCATCTAACTACTTTTTACACTTATTGCAAAGAAAATACTACTATTTTTACATAGTGTAAATAGAATCTATTGCTACTTGCACTAGAATCGATTACTATTTAAACTTAGTGAAAATAGCATCTATCGCTCAGAAAAATATGATATTTGTTTCACTTAAATTGTGCAAATTGCCGCTGACATTAAGCATTTTTTTTTTTCAATTAAATCATAATATTTTTACCCAAATAGTTTAATTTATAATTAAATTGCTTATTAAATTCTTAAATTAGAAAAGAATGAAAAATAAAGGCATTTCACTAGTGACCTCAGACTTTTGGACCCCACTGCACAAAACAAAGAGGGAAAAAAAAAAGTGAAATGGTCATGAAAAATTAAATTACGACTGGTTTTGGTGCCAAAAACCTCAACTAACATTATAAGTGGACTTCAGGGGGAAAATGAAATGATAAAAAATGTATGTTATGACCCCTTTAATGTCTTAGTAATCTGATGTCCAACTATGTAAAAGTTTCATATCCAGAGCCTCACGCCATGTCTATTATCAAATAAGTTGCCCAAGGTAAGCTATGAAAGAAACAAAGTGATCCAAAGCCCTCAAACCTCGGATGGGCTCCGTGGGCTGGAATTCTCCATCACTTTTAGTCTCCAGCACATCTGTCTGTCTCAGATCAAACGGCTGCGTGTAGTTTGTGTCGGCGGCACTGAGAGGATCAATAGCACAGGCGGGATGGAACCTGAAAGAGATTAGACCCATAAAGGACTGATGGGAGAAACATTAAGGGAAATTTGTGCTTGCCTGGTGAAGACACACACACCTTTAATCTTCCCGGTGAGAACAGAGGAATGAGTCAGCACAAAGATGTTAGACATGATGTCCGCCAAAAGCTCTCCTCTCCTCTGAGCCTTGTATTGTGGAGACCTGTAAAACAAGACCTGCCAAAGGTGTGAGTGATGAGAAGCTTTCCTCTTTCGACAAGAGGTCGGGTCAGGAGATATTACTAGTGCTCATACTTTAAGGGTTAGAGATATGAAGAAACCCCTAAATCTTAAACTTTGCAGAGTATTTCATCGTGCATCGTGCTACAGACGTGAATGATACTTATATCATGTTGAGGAGAGGTGTGCTGTTATTTAGTGATCATACTTAGAATAACTGTTAAAATCCACATCTAGAGACCAAAATATCACGCTCTAGCAACCTCCAAAGATCAACTAAACCACCTAAAACCATAGTAACATGGTAAAAACGACCACTTAGAACAGCTAAACAACCACTGCCAAAAAGACCCTAGAAAACCAACACGAATTGTATTTATCGTGCAATTTATATGTAAAAATTAGTTTTTAAGTGCATTATACGCAATGCACTTGGGTAGGATTAGTGGGTTTACGTGCGTATTACTCGTCATAAAATGCGTATCATGTGCACACGAAAGCTCATTTTTGTTTATAAATTGCACGATAAATACAATTTGTGCTATAAATACGCACTTTCATGAGATCGGGCTGTAGAAAACACCTAAGGGCGTGTTCACACTTGATGTCTTTTTTCAAGCTGCTAGCGTCTGTTTTACATTATAATCCTATGGAGTAAACCGTGTTTTCAAAAAAGTCATGAGCGCTTTTTTAAATGCCAACGCCGACGTCTTTTTCTTTAGCTCAGCGCGTCTTTTCAAGTTAAAAAGTTAAACTTTTCTGATAAAAACGCCCTACGTCAAGCGCCTTTTTGAGAGCTGACCAATGACAAGCGAGTAGCAAGACCTGAAAGTGGAGAAGGTGCCCTGTATGCATATTTTAGTCCTCAATAAAACGAAATATGTCCTAAAACACAACCCTGCCTCTTTTCGTTTACATTTAAAACAATATGAAACATATTAATATGTGGTTCAGACAAGTGTGCATATATGATTATCACTGTAATAAAATTAAATATGACATAAAACACAACCCAGTCTCTTTTTGTTAAATGTAAGTTTATGTATGAATAATAATAGCCATTATAAAAGTATAAGTAAAAGGTATAAGGAGCTATACAAAAATAAATCAAACAATTCAGTCAAACATACGAAGTCAGCGCTAGTAGGCTACAACGGTACACTCTAAAAAAAAAAAGGTTCTATATGGCACCAAAAATGGTTCTTGGCTCGTAATCATAGGGGAACCTTTTTTAGTGCCATATGGCACCAATTTTGGTGCTTCAGAGGTTCTTCACCGGTTCTTTGACTAAGGTGCTATATAGCACCTCTGAAGAACCACTGAAGAACCTCTGAAGCACCAAAATTGGTGCTATATAGCACTAAAAAAGGTTCCCCTATGATTACGAGCCAAGAACCATTTTTGGTGCCATATAGAACCTTTTTTTTTCCGAGTGTATAGCCTAAAAATATTAAGTAATGAAGCTTCACTTTGCCCTCAGCCTAAACGATTTGCCAGGGAACAAATTATAGATCCATGAGACCAAAGATCGCCTGTAAGATCTACACAAGATTAATTATATCTCATGTTTAACCACCACAGAGACATCCGAGCCAGCGGGAGACGTCAGAAGGACTGGCCGAGGAAAGGCTGCTCTCGCCGGGGTTAATGAGCGCTGAACACCCGTTGATCGCCTGGATCTCACAAGTCCAAAAACACCAGATAAAATTATTAAAATTGGCGCTTTCTTTATAAATAAACCACAGATTTGAGCTTTACACAAGTACATTATCGCCTGAAAAAGTAAAACTACATTTCGTCACACATTAACAGTAGTATTTTTAAATTACGCTGGGTTTCTCATCAAGACATTTTGTAGCTATCTCTGTACCACACAGCACTCTTGTTGCGGCTGTTGTTAACAATATACGCCCTTGGCTGCTATTTGGAACCTAACATTTACTAAAAGAGTGCTCTTGTCAACCTTTTCTTGTCAAAAAAGACGTCAAGTGTGAACACGCCCCTAAAACACCAAATTATCGAGGATTTGTGAAGACATTTCACTGGAACTTTGCATGATCTGAAGCACATGGCGCAGGTGCACTTAGGGCTTTCGAATCCACTTTTGCTAGTTTAACTACGGGAAGAACGGTCACCAGACGCATGGTCTCTGTCATGGGTGTGTTTTGGGCGTAACGTGCAATAAACCAATCAGAGTCTCGTCTCCCTTTCCCTTTAAAAGCCAGTTGCACTCGCACCACGGCGGATTCACTATTTACATGGAAAGACTGAACGCTTCTCCAGAGAGGAATCCTTTTATTTTTAATATTTAAAAATGCTATTGATAGGGCCTTTGGTCTTCATTACATCTAGATCATGTTCAATCAATGTAAATTTTTATTTATTAATGTATTTAGCTAACAACTGTTGTTAGAGCACTGTCATTTTTCCTACAATTTGCCATGTCAAAAAATAAAATAAAAGTACCTAATTGACAACATGCTGGTTTTTATTTATTTATTTATTATTTTTATGCTAAAATAGAGGCAACAAGATATAATAAGACCAGGGGCCCGTTCTTCGTACCTCGCTTAATACATCTAAGATGATTTGACAGATCCCAGATCTTTTAATCGTGATAACTGATCTCTGGCTAATTTGGTTCTTCAAACGAATTTGCGGATTGGATTTAAATATCTGGATTAAATGATCTAAGATCACTGAGCGTTCTTGTTTTTCCCTGAAGAGGGCAGATGCATCGATACTCGAAACCACGATCAGCAATGCAGCGATTGGCTGGCGTCAAGACAGCAACGTAATGACATCATATAATTAAAAAGCCACCTGGCAAAAAACTTGGCAAATTACACAAAAAACCCCCACGAATTTCTGGACCTTTATAAGGAAACAGCCAAACGACCAAACCAACATAAAAGTTATAATAGATAAATGATAAATGTTTTTTTTTTTTTAAACATGATTACTAATTATTTATATTCACGATTTTATACAGTATTTGTACACCCTTTACATTTTTATTTCAATGTTGTAATTAAATTTTTAATTCAATTTGAAGCAGATTTGTATCGTGACAGTATTCAAGTTTCTTTTGGGTCAAGATCAAATTATCCTCTCTTGCGCTGCATCAAGCCACTCCCATAATATCCGTGATCACTTAATGCACGGCTCAGATTAACTGCACAACATGAGTGTAAACCAATAAAAACTAAATTATATAAAGTAATTATTCCATCACAAATAAATCGCTCAATCAAGTCTATAGTATTATACACAACATTATACATTCTCATATACATACAATATAACATTTTTATATTATTATTATTATTATTTAAAATTATTATTATTGCCCCTGGTTCAGTAATGAATCATCCTGGACTTGCTGTCATAGTTACAGGTCCGTAAGATTAAACCTGCTCATGAGCGGCTGTAAACAGGATTAGATTGCATCTTGAGGTGATACTTAAAATCTGTCCCAGCCACTGCTACTTTATTACAAGAGTTTATCACTGAACCAGGGGCAATAATAATAATTTTAAATAATAATATAAAAATGTTATATTGTATATGTATATGAGAATGTATAATGTTGTGTATAATACTAGACACAGCCACTTGATTGAGCGATTTATTTGTGATGGAATAATTACTTTACATAATTTTGTTTTTATTGGTTTACACACATGTTGTACAGTTACTCTGAGCCGTGATCACGGATATTATGGGAGTGGCTTGATGCAGCGAAAGAGGATAATTTTATCTTGACCCATAAGAAACTGTCACGTTACTAATCTGCTTCAAATTAAATTAAAAATTTAATTACAACATTGAAATAAAAATGTAAAGGGTGTACAAATACTGTATAAAATCGTGAATATAAATAATTGGTAATCATGTTTTAAAAAAAAAAACATTTATCATTTATCTATTATAACTTTTATGTTGGTTTGGTCGTTTGGCTGTTTCCTTATAAAGGTTCAGAAATTCGTGTTTTTTTTTTTGTGTAATTTGTCAAGTTTTTTGCCAGGTGGCTTTTGAATTATATGATGTCATTACGTTGCTGTCTTGACGCCAGCCAATCGCTGCATTGCTGATCGTGGTTTCGAGTATCGATGCATCTGCCCTCTTCAGGGGAAAAAAGAACGCTCAGTGATCTTAGATCATTTAATCCAGATATTTTAATCCAATCCGCAAATTCGTTTGAAGAACCAAATTAGCCAGACATCAGTTATCACGATTAAAAGATCTGGGATCTGTCAAATCATCTTAGATGTATTAAGCGAGGTACGAAGAACGGGCCCCAGGACTAAAAAGACAATATTACTAAATAATATATAAAAAAATAACATGAATAATAGCATCATAATATGAAGATTGTCACGGTTGTGTGCAGGCAGGAACGATGAATCAAAGTTCAAAACATAGTTTAATTACAAATAATCTCAAGACAGGCAACAACACAACTTTACATAACGGTGACCGGACAAGGAGTGCAGTGCTGCGTCCCAATTCGCATACTATCCGTGCTAAATAGTATTCGAAAAAAGAATTAGTATGTCCCAAATCTTAGTATGTTGAAAAAAGTATTCCAAAGATTCCCGGATGGTTTACTATTTCCGGTCAGAATCCGAAGTGCAGATCGATGCGCACTCTAAAGGCTGATATTGCCCACAACCCATTGCGAGATGGACGAGGATTCGATTAGAACTACAAACGCGGATAAAAAGTGTTTAAAAAACTACAAACATGACGGTTACGCGAGTCTGACGGTTAAGTGGAGAGGATTAGATAAAGTGGTTTGAGTGAGCAATTATCAGTATTTAACCGGACGAAAAGATATTTATTCAATATTATCTCACCTGCAGCAGCATTGAGAACTTTTGTAATGATACGTTTGGCCATTAACTTTGCAAACACATGAGAGGAGTCTAAAGACCCACGAAAGGCAGATCAACGAGCGACTACAATTCTCTCCGATACGGTAGGAAATTTAATTTAAAGTGGGGGATTTGAACTGTGACGATGATTGACATTTTAAACGGTGACGGGACGCACGTAACAGAGTCCGTTAAAGATGACGAAGTAGTATGTCCCAAAGCTTGCATACTCTTCTGCTACACACTCAAAAGTATGTACTTTTTCTTCACAAAAAGAGTACATACTTTTAGGACGTAGTATAAGTAGGCGAATTGGGACGCAGCCCAGGAGAAGGAACAACTTAAACGGTGAACACAAACGAGATGATTAAACAGACAGCTGAACTAAATTAACTCATAATGACGGGAACAAGGGAGACAGATGAGTGGCAGGAAACTGAACAAAGAAACATGTGACATATGAAAACAAACTGAAAGTCCACGAACAAAACTAAACAGGATGGTGACAAAGATACTATGAATATTAATGAAAATAAGGTTATTTAAGGTCCTATATAACACTTTCATAGCATGGCTCTTTATGGTACCTTATAAAAAGGGTTCTGAGAAAAGGTTCTGCTATTGTTACAAGCCGAAGAAACCTAATTTGGTGCTGTTTAGAACCATTTTTCTTAAGAAAAACCAATAGCAATGTGCCAAAGACACCTTTGAAACCAATTTTGTCAGTGTAACTTGCCAAAGATTTCACTATGCATATAAAATTGTACTTTTATTATGCTCTTTTTACTATGCCTACTTAAACTAAATACAGTCCCTGTTTATATGTTCTGTTCACAGTTATTCTGGATATTCGGAGGAACCACGGGTGTTTGAAGCACGTTACTCTGAAGGATGAGGTAAGGGAATATGTGCAGATGGAAGCGGCTCTTTGAGCGTCCGCGCTCATGATTGCCCTGGTGCTTGATCACAGAGCTATAGGAAACGCCTTTGGTTTGTCAAGAAGAATGACAAGATAATCACAGATGAGCAACATTTGAGCTGAAGGCAGAGACTGTTCAGTGGAATATCAGCGCACCTCTTACTGCAGTTTATACCTGCTTTGTTATTGTAACTAAAACGTGTTTGATAATTGAAACAAAGCTGAAATAAAGTAAAATATAAAATTGAGAATAAAAACGTAGAAAAAAAAATAGAAAAACCTTTCTAAAATAAAAATAAAGCTAAATCGAAATATAAACAAAACTAAATAAAAGTGACAACAATATTACTAAAATTAATGATTAAAAAACTATAATAGTGTATAAATAATACTAAAAAACGTATTAATATTAAAATTATTATTTTAAGTATGAGAAACAGAATGCAATATTTAATGATAAGCAAACATATCACCTTGGAAATATAGTACAAGGGTCAATGACATATGTATTTTCTGTGTGCGAATTTATTATTTTCCTAAAAAGATTTTTTACAAATACCTCATATATCAAATTGATCTACAATATTTCCTTTATAAGAAACCCTTTTAATTTTGAGTTTTTTTACTTTTTGAGTTGTGGTGTTTGAAAGACCAAAAATGTCAGGTGGTGCGACCGTCCGAACGCACAAGCAGAAATAAAAAGGTTCATTTTCTCAGTAAAACTCTTAATCAAACAGTTTGGCATGATAACATTCCTTATAAATGAGGAAAATAGTGTATCAGTCCTGTTTCAAAACTATTCTATTACTTCGATAGTCACCCTCTCATAAATATTAGATAATTTGACATTTTTGAGTAATGGTTGAGGTTGACATTATCATGTCAGGTGGTATGACCCCTGGAAAACTTGTAAATGTGTTGTTATTATAAAAATGTGTATTTGATTTTAAAAATGTATATATAACCTTGAGCATATGGTCAAACATTTGTATAGGTGCCCAAGTTAATGCCTTTTAGATTTGAATTGAGTTTGAAATGTCAGGTGGTGCGACCATTCCCACTGCAATTGCAAAATGAAGTAAGAAATATAACTGTAAACCGTTATATAATGCATACAAATAATTTTTACAGTTAAAAACAAAACATAAAAACTCCTTATGGAAAAATTGGGTGTTTGAACAAAAAACAGAAAAGTGTCAGTTTATGGGTCAGTGACAAATAAGAAAAATAATACTTTTTTTTAAGATAAAAAAATAAATAATTTTAAGCAAAAGAGTTTTAAAATGCATTTTTATGTCCAAAAAATGTATGGTGTTGATTTTTACAGCTTTTAAGACAGTATTAATTCATTATTAAACAAGATTTCTGAAAATGTCAGGTGGTGCGACCATATATTCATTTAAAATAATATACATATACAATAAACATATGAATCATTGTAAAATGCACATGGTAAATTCCCTTTCCTTTTTCTATGTATTGCCTTTTAATCCAATTCATATAAACGGACACTTTTCTATGTGTTCAGAACACAATTTTCCATAAGGAGTTTTTATGTTTTTTTTTTTTATTATTATTATTTGAATACATTATATAATGGTTTACATTTATATCTCTTACTTCATTTTGCAATTGCAGTGGGAATTGATACTTTTAAATGTAAATTTGCTAGTCGCACCACCTGACATTTTAGGTCTTTGAAACGCCACAAGTCAATTGAATTTCAAAAAAATTAAAAGAGTATCTTATAAAGGAAATATTGTAGGTCAATTTGATATGTGACATGTATTTATTAAATTTTTTTTTTAGGAAAATAATGAATTCGGACACAAAAAATACGTCATGCCATTGACCCTTATATGAATTGGACCAAAAGGGCAATACATAAAGAGATGGAAAGGGAATTTACCATGTGATATGCATTTTAGACACTACACTGATTCATATCTACAAGTTTTCAGTAGTGCTAAGTACATTAAATGTATATTATTTTAAATGAATATATGGTCGCACCACCTGACATTTTCTGGGTGGTAAAATCAGTTTATAATATCTTGTTTAATAATGAATTAATGCTGTCTTAAAAGCTGTAAAACCAATATGAATCAACACCATATATTTTTTGGACATAAAAATGCATTTTAAAACTTAAAATTATTATTTTTCTATCTAAAAAACCTTATTTGTCATTGATCCATAAATAGACATATTATAAAGGGTTAGTTCGTAATTAAATATTGAGTAAAGAATGCGATGTTAAAAATCATGGTTGAAATTGTTTCCAGTTAATTTATCTCACTGGAAACGGAAGTCGATGCACAATGCATTCTGGGATACAGGATTCCACAAAGTGTGCCAGCACATTTGGGAAAATCTATTAATCATATGTATTTCATTGCATGTATTCGGTGCATATTGGAAATGTGCACACCCTGCAAAGTGCAAAAATTAGTATGAATAGGATATAGCATGCCATTTTGAACACAACCAAAGAAAAAAGTGAAACAGGGGAGAATGTGTTTCCTGCTTCAGGGCAAACGCATTTAGAATCTCTTGCAGAAACGACTGTAAGGGTAATTGTAGTTTCTAGCCGGCAGCAAGGGTTAGCGTAAGGACACAATCTGCCCACCACCGCCTCAAATTTACCACAATCCGCTAACAGGCTACAAGAGCAGCAAGACCCCGCTGAGTTCAAGCGGCCCGCTCATTAACACCCCACCAGGAGTCTGTGAGGGGCAATTCCTCAAACTACCCCCCGGCTCTAGCACCGCTTGATTAACAGCCACACAGAGACCTGTAAAACACAACCGCCATCGGCCTGAACGTACAGCCCTTCATGTACTTATTTATATATGTAATCCATTGTGCTGTTAATGAATAAAAACGGTATGGGGATGATATACTAGTTATTAAGGGAATATAATAGTTCAATCATAAATGTTAATTTTTTACTCACCCCATGTTGATCTGCACAGGTGTGTTATTCTTATTAATATCAGATTTTTCCAGATGGCTGTATAGTTGGTCGTAGTGAGTGTTCCTGCACAACTGACCATTGCTATTGAAAATCTGACCACAAATGGGATTTGTTGAAAGTAAAAATAAGATGTTAATTAGGGGTGTAACAATATTTAGTGTGAAAAATGCAATAATATGTATCGTGGATAGTGACAATCTGTATTGTGTATAGTTCACCCAAAATGAAAATTACTGTGTGAGAAAAATGTTGTAGTTTACAGAGTTTTAGTGTCATGAAAACATGAAACTACTATATATGTATAATGATGAATATGTATATTTTACTAGGGGTGTAACAATACCCTCATGATCCGATATGATACATAGCACAATACTGAACTCACAATGCGATATTATAGGGATACTCTAAGACCAGTAAATGAACCCTCCTCACCGGTCGAGGTCCGGACAATTATATAGCCAGACTAAAGAAATTAGTTTAGATAACATTTGTTCTTAATTGAACAAAATGTAATATGTTCTCATATGGACAAAACATGTCTGTTCATATTGTTAAAGCAATCCTTCACAAAATTGATCTCATTTTGTTGTTGTTCTGTTATGTCCTTTAAGTTGCTTTGGTACAAAATATCTCAATTCAACCAGTAACCATGTCTAACAAAAAATATGATGAACTACAAATGCCTTCATCTCTAAATCTGCACTGAAAATACATTAATTTCAACATTACTAGCAACTAAAGTGCTTTTTCCTGTAGAACTGAGATAAATAATAACGGTCAATGAACGCAAACCAGAAAAAAATCAGAAATCTCATAACACATTTTATGTTCATTCACATGTATAGTCTCTATTTAACTAAATGTATCTAATATTGAACACTGCTCTCTTCTGTGCTTCAAATTTCACTGGTAAAATATCATTAGCAATATCATTCAGAAACACAAACAGGCAAAAATAAAATGCCACCAGTGTTGGAAAAATTTAAAAGTGCAAGAAACATTTTATTTAATGTTTCCACTTTTGACAACCGCAACAGAATCAGAGCAAATGAGACACACAGGCCTTGTACAGGATGCAGAAAGAATAAATGCGATTTAAACTCGGTTTTCAGCGTCAACTTGAAAATGCCATTGTTTTTGCGCGCCGCTTTCTGCTCTCAGTCTCTTCTTCACTGCACGTCTGAACGTAGTAATGTTAACTGTCGTCACAACCCGTGGCGACATAGGACCCAAACGGTTCTACTGAGCTGCCTGATATAAATGTGATTTTTTTTTTTTAATGGCATTTGGCATTTATTTATTTAATTACGTCAAAAGGCTTCGCGGTCCGGATGGACGCATCTTGCGGTCCGGATTCGGACCGGAGTACGCTAGTTGGCGACCCCGGCTCTAAGACATATGGTAAAAGGTTAACAAAAAAAGTACTACATTTGGGATTACATTTGGGGTGTGTGGCGAGGTTGGGGAGAAGCGAGCGAGACCGGTGCGTGATTGAGCACTCATTCTCAATCATGCACCGGTCTCGCTCGCTCCTCCCACGTCTCTCGCTCGCCAACCTCACCACAGGGTGGAAATGAATAGTCTTGGACTTGGTGCTGGCACCCAATGCACAGGTTTACAGTAGTTTCATGTACTACCGACACCCAAACTCTGTAAACTTGAATTTCTTTCTCACACAGTAATTTTCATTTTTGGTGAACTATACACAATACAGATTGTTGCATTTTTGTACTGCGATAAATTGTAACATCATATATTGTTACACCCCTAGTTTTTACTAACTAACATTAACAAAGTTTACTAAAGACTTAAAGGGTTAGTTCACCCAAAAATGAAAATTGTGTCATTAATTACTTACCCTCATGTTGTTCGACACCCGTAAGACCTCCGTTCATCTTCGGAACATAAAGGAAGATATTTTAGTGTAAATCTGATGGCTCTGAAAGGCCTCCATTGGCTCAATGGCACTTTACACTCTCAAGACCCTTAAAAGGCACTAAAGACGTCGTTACAAAGTCCATCTCACTACAGTGGTTCTACAATAACTATAAAGCGACGAGAATAGTTTTTGTGCGCAAACAAACCCTAAATAACGACTTATTTAGTGATGACTGATTTCAAAACACTGCATCATGAAGCTTCGAAGCGTTATGAATCAGTGAGTCGAATCATGATTCGGATCGCGTGTCAAACCGCCAAACTACTGAAATACAAGACTTTGGCGATCCAAACCGCTGAATCGACTCACTGATTCATTACGCTTCGAAGCTTTTTAGGTGAACTAACCCTTTAAAACGAAAAACTAAACTAAAAATATATATTGTTCATTGACTGTGAGTTCATGTTAGCTAATGCATTTCCTAATGTGAACAAATGGGAGCTTTTTGTAAAGTGAATGCACTAGGCTCTCTTTACATGGAGTCTCATGAAGCAGGGCTCTATTCAGCACCAGAAAGTGTTCTGCTACAAACCAAATAACTTTAATCTGGGGCTTTTTAGAACGATTTCTTATCAAATCTTCTGTTAGTGCCGCTGAAGTCATTTGATGCATTAGCGCAACAGTCTAGCACACGTGCGTTTGAACTCGCTAATTTGCAGCTATTTTGTCGACAGCTAAAGAGGCAATTATGATGTTTAGTGTCCAATTAGTGTGCGTCATGAGCTCTGTGTCCCACAAATTGACAGGTTTACCAAGTTCGGCACAGGTTAATTATCATATCAACACCATGTTTCAAATTTGCATATTAATTTGTAACACGCCCACTGAAAACAGAGCCAAATCCGATTTCATGTGTATAGTTTTGTCCGAGTTAAACCGCTTTTAACTCTGTTTATCAGTGCCGAACACAGTCGCACAAACAGAATTTGCGGGTAATCCGGGCATCTCTGAAGGCCAATTAAAAGGAATCTTCTTAAGAGCGTGCCAAAGCGCCACAGTGGTCTTTAATGCCAGTCTGCTCGTGTCTAGTAAGTGTGCTGGCATTTTAAATGCCCGTCGTTTCACAAACAACCCTCATCAGCTTTCTGCCCCCCGCTGCGTCTTAAGGGCAGAGACATGCGCTCACACAAACACAAACGCTGAAATATACATGCTGCTAAATTACACAGTCTGCTCTCCCTGGATCCTTCCCTCTCCCTTTATTTGTTTCCTTTCCTCTCATTAAGATTTTAAACCCTAAAAACGTACAGAAATCAATAATTCTTGATCATATGCTGCCTTCAAGCTCTCCCGGGGAGTTTTTTTTTTTACAATGCTTTTAAGTGATTCTGTTCGGAGGCATTCAAATCATTGAAAACTACTGGCAAGATTTTAGAAAGGCTTCATTACTAAGAGCTAAGCTGTGGCACGCTGAAGTTAGCATCACTGCGGCTCCCTCGACAAAAACCCAATAGGATTTTTCATTGGCTTTTGGATCATTGCAGAAAATAAGCTCTGTGACCAAACAAAAGTTTATGATTCTTACACGCTATACATTATTAGACATTATAAACACAATGAGGCTGTAAAAGCGAGTATAGTAGACAGATGACAACCTCTGTGTAGCCCCAAGACACTTTTTCGAAACATCTAAAGGCTTTTAAAAAATCATAAGGTGGTATTACTGGTGTATTTTATGTCATAGAAAACGTGAAAATATCTTGAGCTTGTGTTCACCACAGACCTTATTTCAGGACTTTAACCAAAAACCCATTTAAAACCCCATTGACTTCAGGACAATGGAAACAGAAGTCAAGTCTTTATTTATATAACGCTTTATACAATACAGATTACAGTGATAGCAGGGGGAAAATATGCATTTCAGCTGAAGCCAGTTCAGTGTTGATTCAGTTTTTGTTGTAAAGATCATCAATTATTAAATAAGTTCATTTCTTCTATAAAGCAGTTCTGCAAAAAAATAATCCAGCTCAGTTGAGGATCTGCGTTGTGGTCATGTCTAGATGCAGGTCCACCATCTGATGTGGATATGGACCGTTTTAGGATGACTACAGTAACCTCGGGATAGACAGAGAGACTAATGTTATACTAGCGTAGATGCCATACTTCTTCCAATGTAACAAGTACATAGGTTGATATAGGAAGTGTTCCCAGTTCCAGTTAACCTAATTTATGCAGCCTAAGGGCTCGTTCACACAGAACGCGTTTTTGACGCGCAAATAATTTGTGCAATGGTTTTATTTTTTTATCAGCTGTTTGTGTAACGAGAGCTTCCACACTGAACGCAAATGTGCTGCGGCGAAAAAACAACGTTTATTTTTGCTGTTTCGATGTCGATTTTTTTTTTTTAACACTCACACGCTTAAACCAATCACTTACAAGGAAACAAAGGTGACGAAATGTCCAGTTGATAGCCATTCAATCAACATTAACCTTTGCCAGGTATCGTATTTCTCACGAGATTACAGCTGTAGTTGTGTTTACAGCTGTACAGATGCAGCTGTGTTTGCGACCAATCGCTTATTGTACCCCCAAGTTGTAAGTCGCTTTGGATAAAAGCGTCTGCTAAATGCATAAATGTAAATGTTTGCCCACTGTAGGCTACAGATTACGATATCATAACTTTGAGTTAAAACTTGTTGACTTTTTTCTAACCTTATTGTGTCCGCGACTATAGAAAGTGAATGTGTTTCCGTCAGTACGACTGTGGCACTTAAATGTTTACATTTTGACTGGAAACACAGCTGCTCCGGATCGATTGGTTCCTGAAGTGTGTGTGTGTCTCGTCAGATGCGCTGCTACTGTCTCTGGAGGAGCTCCTCAAATTATTCCCACGGACATTTGAAAGTAAGTGCGGAACCGGCCATGATAAAGTTTTAGCTCCTGTACAAGATTAGCATGATACTCCCCTACAGACTCTCTGTTCTTTAAGACTGGGTGCAACCAAAACCTTCTTTTAGGTCTTTTAAAGAAAATGAAAATCCCGTCTCCACTGAATGATGAAGTGTCCGTGTTTTCTCAGATGTCGCCGCGAATGTTTTGGAATGTTGGAGCTCTGAAACGTCGCGGCTGATGTGAATGGTTTTGACGCGAACTATTCGCACACAAAATATTCGCCTTTTCTGCTTCGCTTTTTCGTTTCGAGTCCGGTGTGAAAGGGCCTCAAGGGCTCGTTCACACAGAACGCATTTTGATTTGAAAAACACAAGACGCGGGCAGTGGACTGGGGAAAAACACAAGGTCTCGAGTAGGGCTGGGACAATAAATCGAGTAGTCGTGATTCGTGGATCGATTCAGAGATTTTCCGAATGCATCATGATTCTCTCTCAAATCGATTCTGAGCTTAGTTTTGAACAGCAGATGGCGCTCTAGGCTAGTTTTTAATCGCACGCTCCAATTCTCACGAAGAAGAGCGCTGAAGAGCGTACGGCTGAGTCTGAGGCTTTGTCCGAAAACTGGAAAATGCTGCCTTCGGAGGATGCATTTTGAGGTAGGAAGGCATCAAGGCACGTCCGAATCCAATGTTAACTTCACTTCCTGTCTCCTGAGTAGGGGTCGACCGATATGGATTTTTTTAGTGCCGATACCGATTTTTTTTTTTTCATCAGCCTTAGCCGATGACCGATACGGGCTGCCGATATTTGGAGCCGATACTGCTTCTGCTCCCTCAATTTACAACATAAAAATGATACAATGATCAGGATGATAACAATTTAAAATGTACAATTTAAAAAAGGAACATTTATTGAACTAAAAAAAACAATATTTAACAAATAGTAAAAACAGGTGAGGTAGAACAAGAAAAAAAAGAGTTCAGTGGTTAAAATAAATTCTGAAAATAAATATTTAAGCATAAATAAAATAATTACTCTATTGCACACAGTATCAACAAGCAAGCAGCATAATAAAGTGCACACTGACTGTACTATACTTCATTTTAAAACTATTTACAACCTAGTCATTTAATGGTTACACTCTAAAAAATGCTGGGTTAAAAATAACCCAAGTTGGGTTGAATATGGAGTAACCCAGCAATTGGGTTGTTTTGACCCAGCGGTTGGGTTAAATGTTTGCTTAAAACAACCTAATTGATGGGTTAGTCCATTTTCAACCCAACTTGGGTTATCTTTAACCCAGCATTTTTTAGAGTGTAGGTGCACTTAACTTAATCTCTTGTAGAGCAACACCAGCGGTAATTCAGGAAAAAATCTCCCAATGCTCCACGTGAAACTTCAGTCTTTCCACCTTTTACCATCGTGTCAATTCTCAATTGATTTTGATTAATATGCGCGAGGGAGGGAGAGCAAGACAGTTTGAAGACGGTGAGAGCTGCCCTGTGGACGCCTGTCTGTAAATAATGCAGGGAAAAAAATATCGGCGAACGCAGCAGGCTTGTATCGGCCGATGCCGATACACGTAAAAATCGCAAATATCCGCCCGATATATCGGTCTAACACAACTCCTGAGATACCTTCATCTGATCGAGTTTTGAAGGCAGCATAGATGTATCCTTCACTGCCTTTGACATCCCACAATCCTGTGCGTTCCATTCTGGAGCATAAAAGGAGGAGCGACGACAGTGCAAGAGGAGAGAGGACCAGGCCTGGATTTGACGTTGTGTTTTGTTTACGTTTTGTTATGTGTGTGCGTGCGACAGTCGTCCGTGAGGGGCCGGTTCCCGTCTCCTTCTTCCCATAACAACAAACTATGTTACATTGGTGCCGAAGCCCGGGAGGAGGAAGGAACATGCTGTCGAAGAGCCCTCGCTGCTGAGGGGGATCGCGGTGCTCAGGAGGTCGGGCAGCGCGGATGGATTAGATTAGATTAGATTCAGCTTTATTGTCATTACACAAGTACAAGTACAAGGCAACGAAATGCAGTTTAGGTCTAAACAGAAGTGCAATAGCAGCAAGTGCAGGATATACAACGGTTGCATAAGTGCAGGACATGGAAATATACTGAATATATATAAATATATCTATAGAGATGGCTATTACTATAAACAGAATTTACAGGTGGATATGTACTATCAATATAATATAATATACAGATGGCTATTACTATAAACAGAATGTACAGGTGTATATGTACTATCAATATAATATAATATACAGATGGCTATTACTATAAACAGAATTTACAGGTGGATATGTACTATCAATATAATATAATATACAGATGGCTATTACTATAAACAGAATTTACAGGTGAATATGTACTATCAATATAATATAATATACAGATGGCTATTACTATAAACAGAATTTACAGGTGGATATGTACTATCAATATAATATAATATACAGATGGCTATTACTATAAACAGAATTTACAGGTGAATATGTACTATCAATAATATAATATACAGATGGCTATTACTATTAACAGAATTTACAGGTGTATATGTACTATCAATAATATAATATACAGATGGCTATTACTATAAACAGAATTTACAGGTGAATATGTACTATGAATATAATATAATATACAGATGGCTATTACTATAAACAGAATTTACTGGTGAATATGTACTATCAATATAATATAATATACAGATGGCTATTACTATAAACAGAATTTACAGGTGAATATGTACTATGAATATAATATAATATACAGATGGCTATTACTATAAACAGAATTTACAGGTGAATATGTACTATGAATATAATATAATATACAGATGGCTATTACTATAAACAGAATTTACAGGTGAATATGTACTATCAATATAATATAATATACAGATGGCTATTACTATAAACAGAATTTACAGGTGAATATGTACTATCAATAATATAATATACAGATGGCTATTACTATTAACAGAATTTACAGGTGTATATGTACTATCAATAATATAATATACAGATGGCTATTACTATTAACAGAATTTACAGGTGAATATGTACTATGAATATAATATAATATACAGATGGCTATTACTATAAACAGAATTTACTGGTGAATATGTACTATCAATATAATATAATATACAGATGGCTATTACTATAAACAGAATTTACAGGTGAATATGTACTATCAATAATATAATATACAGATGGCTATTACTATTAACAGAATTTACAGGTGTATATGTACTATCAATATAATATAATATACAGATGGCTATTACTATAAACAGAATTTACAGGTGAATATGTACTATCAATAATATAATATACAGATGGCTATTACTATAAACAGAATTTACAGGTGAATATGTACTATCAATATAATATAATATACAGATGGCTATTACTATAAACAGAATTTACAGGTGAATATGTACTATGAATATAATATAATATACAGATGGCTATTACTATAAACAGAATTTACAGGTGAATATGTACTATCAATATAATATAATATACAGATGGCTATTACTATAAACAGAATTTACAGGTGAATATGTACTATCAATATAATATAATATACAGATGGCTATTACTATAAACAGAATTTACAGGTGAATATGTACTATCAATATAATATAATATACAGATGGCTATTACTATAAACAGAATTTACAGGTGAATATGTACTATCAATATAATATAATATACAGATGGCTATTACTATAAACAGAATTTACAGGTGAATATGTACTATGAATATAATATAATATACAGATGGCTATTACTATAAACAGAATTTACAGGTGAATATGTACTATCAATATAATATAATATACAGATGGCTATTACTATAAACAGAATTTACAGGTGAATATGTACTATCAATATAATATAATATACAGATGGCTATTACTATAAACAGAATTTACAGGTGAATATGTACTATCAATATAATATAATATACAGATGGCTATTACTATAAACAGAATTTACAGGTGAATATGTACTATCAATATAATATAATATACAGATGGCTATTACTATAAACAGAATTTACAGGTGGATATGTACTATGAATATAATATAATATACAGATGGCTATTACTATAAACAGAATTTACAGGTGAATATGTACTATCAATATAATATAATATACAGATGGCTATTACTATAAACAGAATTTACAGGTGGATATGTACTATCAATATAATATAATATACAGATGGCTATTACTATAAACAGAATTTTACAGATAGAGGTATACAATGATATGTTAGGCTAAAATGAGGAATATGGTTGCATATTACAGTTAGAAGTACGGTAAAAAATGCAAATGTAAACAGTTGGTACTGTAAATAACAGTCGGCAGTGCAAATGTGTATTATGGATGTATTACAGATGTATTATGGGCCAGTGCAACGGAATTTCGTTCATATGTGCATTCTGTATGTACAGTTGAATGACAAATAAAAGCTAACTAACTAATGAGCATAATCCAGTTATGGTATGGTAGTGCAAAATGCATGAGTAAACAGTTGTGACTGTAATAAACAGTCGGTAGTGCAAATAACAAGGATGAGGACCGCGAGGGGCTGCCCGAGGCGGTGGTGCTGGAGCGAGTGTAGATCCGGTGGGACGGAGAGCTCGCTGCCCCTGGGTCGCGGTGGGGTGGCTGCTGTCCGAGAGGGAGCGGAGGAATCGCCGGTGCTTGCTGTGAGCCGGAGCCTGCTGCCGTCCGCCAATTGACCTATCGGTAAGCCCCTCCCATCGAACGCCGATGAGCCAATGGCAGTTGAGTATCAGTTGCGCTGGGACCGGAACTCGGACATCTTTAGGTGTCAGCGCCATAGAGAAACATTGGAAAATCCGAAGCTCTCATCGGTTACCAAAAATGGTAAACGTCGTGCCTGAGGCACTGTAACACTGATTCCAGGGATCCTGAGAGGATTTTCTGGTTGTCATACTCTAATTAAGTTACTATTAAAGTTAGTAATTCCCTGCTAACGTACAAACCGACTAACTATAACTAACTGTTCTCATGCATGTAGGTCAGAAACACGAAGGTCTACATTTCAGTGCATCTCTCCATATTATTAAACTGATTAAATGTGAATTTATGTAATCTTACCCTGTGGTACATGAACAGTGTTGATCCTGGATGTTATCATCTGCGATTGTAACAATAGGCTTCTCCCGTTTGCATTGAGATCTGTAAACCATCGCTTCCAAATTAATCTCACCATATTTATTTTATTCTCATTTTATTTATGTGAGTTTAGATATGTTTAAAGGTCTGCATTATCTGTCTAATAAGGAGGACTACTATTTTGACGGGTGTTATTGTCAACGGGTAGTAAAGGGAGAGCTCGCACGCAGTTTATCGGAGTTGTTTTGCAGATACAAAGTTCACCAGTTATTAACTGCACCCCCGAAAAGACAAAAGCTCTGTGTATATGTTTGTTTACTGTGAGTGTTTTTGTGTATTCTGCTGTGTATGTTAATGGTAATGCCACGGAGAGAGGGCTAGAGAGAGAGAGTTTGTGAATGAGACGTTAAGGCGCACATATGCTTTGTTTGTTCAGCTCTTACGATGATTTTTTTGAGTGAAAAACGATGTAATAAACTTCATAAACCATCACTAAAGTTTGGCCATCATTCGGACGGGGGATACGCTACATTCTGTGTTCAAAAACATCTTGGGATAAGGTTTTCACACTGACAGCTGTACATTGTAAGATATAGCATCTCTGTTTGTTTGTCCGAGTTAGCAACAGTAACTAAGGGGGGCGGGGCTTACCGATTGGTCAATTAGGGGAGGATCAGGGAGCGGGACTTGCCAGCTCCCTCAGTAGGACCCAGGGGGCGGAGGAGGATCGAGCCGTCCAACAAGCGTCCAGGAAGAGCCTCTCGGCTGGCTGAGGATCGAGCGTGTTTTATTTTTTCCTCTCTCCCCTCTCTCGTTCTGTCGCTCCTCATGCTCCTGGCTCCGTTTCTCTCGCCTCTCTGTCCTTACCCCCAGGTACCGCGGTTTGTGTTTGTTTATTTATTAAAGTCTTTCAATGTTCGCCCGGTTCCCATCTCCTTCTTCCCATAACAACAAACTACGTTACAGCCGTGTGATGTGCGAGACGCTGCAAAAGACGCGAACGCAAAGGTCACACACGTCCGTCTAGCGTGTGTTTACATAGAAAAATAATGGGAAAGTATCGAATTGGAATGGGAAAATGCGTTCTGTGTGAACGGCCCCTAGTGCTAAAAATGCAACTCGTTTCTGATTTTCCAATGTCATCCCTGCAAAACTCTATTAAAAAACTTGTGCTTAAAAATCCAGCATAAACCAGCATGAATTTTATGTTGTTCCACGTTGGTTAGAGCTTTAGGGCCCTATCATAAACCCAACGCAATGCCAGGCGTGATGCAAGTTGTTTAAATAGCAAATGCATTCGCGCCCATTGGGTGTCTGGTCTGAAAACCAGGTGTGCTCAGGTGCATTGTTGGTGCGTTGCTATTTTGAGGAACTGAAAACGACTGCGCAATTGACCAACACAAACCTGCTCTAAAGTCAATAGCGCAGTATTTTTTGTGTTATTTAAAGGGTGTGTTAGTAATATGAGCCTATAGGCGTACACTCTGATTATTACACACACAGGGACGCGCAGCAGCACACACACACATTTTTAAATATTACAAATAAAAGGATTCCTCTCTGGAGAAGCGTTCAGTCTTTCCATGTAAATAGTTATTCCGCCATGGTGCGAGTGCAACTGGCTTTTAAAGGGAATGGGAGATGAGACTCTGATTGGTTTATTGCATGTAACGCCCAAAACACACCCATGACAACCCTTTTGGAATATGTGTCTGGCGCACCAACCTTTTTTTTTTTTTAGCGAAAGTTGATTCGAACACGCGCCATGCGCTTCAGATCATGCGCTTAGATCTTTAAAATAGGGCCCATAAAGTGCTGGTATAGTGCTGCTGTTCTCAAGCAAAACTGAGCTGGTGTATCTGGTCCAATAGCCTTCCCGCTTCCCATGTGGCAACAGGCGAAATGAAAAATCGCTTTGAAGAAAGATTACAAAGACAACCTTTTATATTTGCAATAGCAGCTTCGATAAATCATGTACAATGAGATCAGGAACATGAATTAAGCGAGTAAATAGAGCCATTCTGAGTCTATGTTGACTTAAAATGTATTTCATAAGCGTGCTGCCATGCCAAAAACGAGTGGCCTACTTTACGACTGAATGTCAGCATTTCCAAAAAGAGAAGCGTGAACAATCCTTCAGCCCTGTAAGGGGGAGTTCAGAGCGCTCGGAGAAGTGCAGGAGCGCAGCGTGAACCCAGCTCATCCCCGACTTCACAGCGTCTTGTTGTGGCTGATAGGAGGGTAGCGAGCGAGCCTTTTTCATGTGAAAGCAGGGCTGCATCCCTGGCTGTGGAGGATTGGGGGCTTTCTGTGCTTGTCCCCCTCTGAAGTTGCTGTTTTTATGTGAAGATTTAGGCCTGTTTTTTTACCATTTTGTGGTTCGTCCCCGCTGCGTCCTCTGTGGCTCGAGAGAGAGTGGGATGTTACTGTCTTTTAAGTTGGTTTGACCTCAATACAGCAACTTCCTGTCTTTGAAATCCAGCGGCACAGCCATCAAACCAGCTTGAAAGAGTTGAACTTTCTCAATGGATTACCTGCAAACCAATACAAGTACAGATACATGTCAGCCAGACACACTTTTTGGTGTCACCAAGACTAACATGACAATACAGCAAGTTTAACATAACTAATGTAGCACTGTATTTGTTTTAGTGTTTGTTAGTATTTTTCCACACAGTAAAAGCATATAGTCAAGTCAAGTCAACTTTATTTATATAGCGCTTTTTACAATGCAGATTGTTTCAAAGCAGCTTTACAGTGTTAAACAGGAAAATAATGCAGCATAATTTTATTCAGCCGTCTAGCCATTCTGGAAAAAACGCTGATGTCATCAGTTCATTTCAATTATCATACAGTGACAGTGTGGGCTTTAGATCAATAATTAGATCAGTAATTTAGTTTAAATGGTTAATTTGGTTTATTAATTAGATTTATTTCGATGTTTAGTTGAAAAATTTAGTGTCAGAGTGGCTGTCAATGACAACTGTATCATAAAAGTAGTCCATACCACGTGTGCGCTAAATTCAAAGACTTCTAAAGCTATTAAGTTAAGATACATAGCTCTCAATTTCATTCAGACTTCCTGCAGTCTACATAACTTGACAGATTTTGATTGGATGACATGCATGAACCAATGGCGTTCAGCAAATCATCATATCACACCATAGTTCCCATTAAGCTAACACACAAACTCCTGGATCTAGGCCTGAATTCTTCTCTCTGCCTCTGGATTGAAGATTTCCTCACTGGCAGACCCCAGGCGGTGAGAGTAGGCCAGTTCACCTCCACCTCCATCACCCTGAGTGTTGGAGCTCCACAGGGCTGTGTGCTGAGTCCCCTGCTCTACTCTCTCTACACCCATGACTGTTTGTCCACACACAGCTCCACCTCGATCATCAAGTTTGCTGATGATACTGTTGTCCTGGGTCTCATCTCCAACAACAATGAGACGGCATACTTGGACGAAGTGGAGCAACTGACATCATGGTGCCAGGACAACTGTCTCTCTCTGAATGTTAACAAGACCAAAGAACTGATTGTGGACTTCAGGAAGAGACAGCATCGGTCATACTCCCCTCTCATGATCAGCGGGACACCGGTAGAGAGAGTGAGCAGCTTCAAATACCTGGGTGTGAACATCTCCGAGGATCTGACCTGGACTACACACATCCAGACACAGGTGAAAAAAGCCAGGCAAAGACTGTACCACCTGCGCCAGCTGAGGAAATTCAGGGTTTCACCAGCCATCCTGAAAACTTTCTATCGAGGGGCGATAGAAAGTGTCCTGACTCAGTGCATCACAGCGTGGTACGGGAACAGCACCAGTCACGACTGCAAAGCCCTGCAAAGAGTGGTGCGCTTATCCGAGCGCATCTCAGGCTCAGCTCTCCCGTCTCTGCAGGACATCTTCACCAAACGCTGCAGAGGTAGAGCTACTAAAATCATCAGAGACATTAATCACCCTGCAAACTCTCACTTCACCCTGCTGCCATCTGGTAAGCGCTTCCGTAGCCTGATGGCAAAGACTGAAAGACTCAGGAGGAGTTTCTTCCCCCAAGCCATCAGACTCCTGAACTCAGTCACGTGACTCACTTCACCCCCGCACACGCATAAACATACGGTCTTTCAACATTAACATCCACATACTGCAATTGCACTGCACTTTACTTTACGTCCCTATTGTTACTGCGTAACAACCTGTAATAAACCTTGCACATTATACTTCTTTATATATACATATTATATATTTTATGTTAACCACTTATTTTTAAGTCTACAGTTTATCTCACTTATCATCCACATATTTTTTATATTTTTATTTTTATCTTATTTCCTATTTTTATCTTTTACTTGATTTATTTATAATTCTACTTATGTTAATACTTTTTATTCTAATTTTATTCTATTTCTATTTAATTTCTTGTAACTGTTATTTGCACTGTCCATGGAGCGGACCTGTTTACATTTCACTGCCAGTTGTATATTGTGTATATAACTGTGTATGTGACAAATAAAACTCTTGAATCTTGAATCTTGAATCTTGATATCAGAATGATTTCTGAAAGATCATGTGACACTGAAGACTGGAGTAATGATGTTGAAAATTCAGCTTTGATCACAGGAATAAATTACATTTAAAGGGGTGGTTGATTGGGGTCCCTTTTTACATGATGTAAAATAAGTATCTGATGTCCCCAGAGTGTGTATGTGAAGATTTAGCTCAAAATACCCCACAGATCATTTTTATTTAATTATTTCATGTTAAAGGGGTGATGAATTGAGAAATCAACTTTCCCTTGAGCCTTTGATTTATTAAAGTTCATCGTGATATAAGAATATCCTGTAAGTTTCAGAGCTGAAAACGTCCTTGTTAGTCAAAGAAAATCTTTTGTAGACACCAGGCCCAGAAAACGAGAGATCTTAGAATATGTTGACGATTGACGTCATAGAATGCAGAAGCGCCACCTCAAGCCCCGCCCACCGACTCGTGGAGCTACCGAGCAATAAACATGCCGGTTCCAGCTCAAGTGCGTAAGACATTGTGCGTTTGTTCGCTTCATTACACCGCAGAATCGACTGTAAACAAGACACAGGTCGAGACTGGATTTGCAGACATATTGAGATTAAAATCCAATGCTGTGCCTTCTATAGTGGATCCGACAGGAACGGTGCAACAGACTTGTGAGTAAAACATGTTTTTTATATGTGTTAGTATTGCATTGTTACAGATCATTTGATATCTATTGATTACACACCTTAGCACACGGTCACAGGCTGGAGAAGCTGTTATTGGTTCTTTCGTGATCAGACTCGGACTTGACTTTTTTAAAAGCACAACGTCCCGGGCCTATGTGTTTTTCAGACGGGCTACCAAAGCGTATCACCGGCCTGCTGACGGCTATCTTAAATAGTGAAATAACATTCCTTTCTTTACGTGCACGCATGTGTGTGTATGTATGTGTGTGTTTGTGTGTGTGTGTGTGTGTGTGTGTGTGTGTACGGTTGGTTTGTGGTTATATTCACTGATCGGGCGAGCCAAGTAATAAAAAAATAACATTCCAATCAATCTCGGGTGGATGAGAGATGATTCATTGTGTTTGTTTGATAAAGATATTTTGCGGGTCCTGTGAGCGTTTCCCCACACGCTTTCAAAACAATCCCCACATGTACTGAGGGGAGCTGAAGCTCATTAAATATGCAAATCTTATCCAATAGAGACAGAGCGACACGTGTCATAATCTGAAGACCACGCCCACCGGGGGGGGGGGAAACAATCGAACGCTCTCCATTGACTTTGCATTGCGTGAAGCGGCATCCTTGTCATTTCGGACTTAGAACAAAAAACAGAACAATGTCTAAAAGCGGATATGTGACAAAGTGTACAGCAAACAAGCTAAACAAAACCCACAACCAAAAACCCAGAAGTTTTTATAAGCTGTTGCCCCAAAAAACAAGCGTTTAAGGACAAAAAAGTGGATTCAGGCCATTGAGACAGAGCGTGACATGTTATATTACACTGAGAACTACACCCACTAGAGGGGAACGTGATCAGCCACAGGAAATATAATATATAAAACTGACATTTGGATATTTGACTTAACAGTGACAAAATGTTTACTGCACACATTCAGGATCCCAAAATTGACCCATTCTTCCTGCTGAAGCATCACGTTTTACTGCCTTTATCTGCTTTTGTCTCCTTAAACTCTCGTTTTTTTTGGGTCGACAGCTTATAAAAACGTATTTGTGTTTTTTAGCTTGTTTGCTGTACACTTTGTCACATTTCAGCGTTTAGACATTGTTCTGTTTTTTGTTATAAGTCCGGAATGACAAGGATGCCGCCTCACGCAATGCAAAGTCAATGGAGAGCGTTGGGTTGTTTTCCCCCCCGGTGTGGGCGTGGCCTAAATACACTCTGTCTCTATCCTAGCCATGGGCGTTTACTTCCAAGTCTTCAGTGCGGCACGCCCATCAAAACCGACCGTTTCTTCAGAGAGCCTCAAAACCAAGGCAGAAAATAACCTATTACTTATTCATTACAATGTTCCTGAATGTAAAAACAATGTCATAAGAATGTCATAAGTTTACCTCAAACAACAGTATAAAAAAGCCAATTCATGACCCCTTTAAAATTGTCACTTTTTGAGAGTGAGCAAAAACGCACTGTTTTTGTGTGTCCCTTTAAATGCAAATGAGCTGCTGCTCACGGGCGGGGCTTCAAGAGCTTGTGTTAGCAGCTCATGCAGACACGCACTGAAAATGTCAGAAACTAATCAGCCTTTTATGTTCAAACCGGAGTCGGACAATGATGGAGAGACTCAAGAGTGGAGAATGAGACCGGATGTTTCTGAAGGGTTAGTTGATGAATTTATTGCTGATGTGGAGTTACTAACTTCAAGTCATCGATTAGCATGTCATGATAATCTATAAATCGCTGGTGTGGGAACTGTTGTAAGATGCACTGAGAATAGAGAACAGGTATAGTTTAGTTGAATTACGGTTATAACTTATGTCGTCATCTGCTTTTATGACATGCTATTGCATTTGAGTTTCGTACTGTATTGCAGTAAATGTGAAAGACGGACGACCGCTTGAGCAGACTCTCAAATGTGCTCGACTACAACAACTCTTCCTCTTCTCAACATGGCCTTTGTTGTGTGTTCCCGGGGACGGGTTTATGTAAATTTTAGGGTTAGTGATGTCACTAACCCGTGAATAAGCTCATTGTAGTCCCTACCAGCCGTTTGTTGTAGTCCGTAAAAACCATTTTCTTTAAAAGAAAATATCTCCCTTTGCTTTGAACTTTGAGTGCTGTAACTTTGCAGATGCTCAAGCAGCAACATTACACACTCACTAAAGTTTAAAAGTGAAATCATAATCAACCACCCCTTTAAGAAAACGGCTATTTTAAATTGTAATAATATTTCATAATATAACTGTTTTTTAATCAAATAAAGGAGCATAAAGAGAGCCCGAACTTTTCAACGGTACAGTATATGTGAAAAAGACGAAATACAATTTTGGGGTGAACCCTTTAACTCCAGGTTGCTTTGAATAAACGTGTCTACGCTGAACAACATAGACTTGTTACTACACATGAAACCTTTTTAGAATGAGAACAATTGGGAAACAATCCAATCAGTTTGGGTGACGATTGTCCTACATGCAGCGAGGTGTTTGTCTGCAGACTGTGCGTCCTCTGGGTCAAATTGATTGACAGTCCCAGCGTCCCGCCTCTGTTTCTCTGCCCCCTATAGCTGAGTTTTGCAGGGACATGACCGGAGGGCGGAGGCGTGCTGTCTCTCTGACGGGTGAACTGCTGCGACCGCATCAGCGCCGAATGCACCGTGCCAAATTCACACTCTGTGTAATTAACGACAGGAGACAGCACACATTGCAAATTCAATCAGCTCCTTCACATTATTTAATTTAGTCCCTAACTTAATACAGAAAAGACAGACGCCCCCCTTCCTGTACCTCTCATTACACATTTAATGACTGATTGAAGCTGAGTGTTGAAAACAGTGACAAAACACACATAAACAGTGAACTTTTGGATCGGTGCTTTGAACTGGACACATATGTGTGAGAGATCTTGACTCAAACTGCATGATCTGTCTCCAAGTAATAGGTTTTTCCTGTCTTACCCTGATCACATTAAATCTGGTGATGTTTTCTTACCGTAGAGTAATCCCTGATAATCCTGGGAGTTTGGCCAGAGTGGGATTTATTCCTGTCAGAGGAGAGAGAGAGGGCAGGAGACCTGAGAACGAGGGTTTCAGATGGCATACTCATCATTTTACAGTTTATACTCAGTATGCAAAATGTATATGCAAAACATGCGCGTATCCCACAATGCAATGGACTCGACTTCAAACTACAAACTTTATTTGATCACTGGTGAAAAGATACGTTCACACCAAAAAAAAACGGATAAACAAAATACAAGAACAATAACATTTACCACTGCATACTGCTTAAGAAATAGATAGCAGTGTGCAGCAATGCATTAGTATTCCATCGCCTTCATCTTCCATTGGTTCACTTAATGTGAACATCATCCTGTACGGAGTCTGTCGTCAAATGACATCTCATCTTGCTTTCAGCTCTGACAGCAAATAAACTCGTTCTCAATGTCAGTTCTCCATCTGTCAGATTTTTGGAGCCATTTATACACTGCAGTGGCAAGCTGTTTCTTCTTTCTAGTCTGCAAATTGAATGCTGTTTGGTGTCATTTTAAGGGTTTTAAAGAGACTCCAGCATTACTCAAAATCAAAGATGACATGCATATAATTTCTGCACCAAGTTTCTTGGCCTTAATCGGAATATATATATATAAACTCACCTAAAGGATTGTTAGGAACGCCATATAATACCCTTTCGCCTTCAGAACTGCCTTAATTCTACGTGGCATTGATTCAACAAGGTGCTGAAAGCATTCTTTAGAAATGTTGGCCCATATTGATAGGAGAGCATCTTGCAGTTGATGGAGATTTGTGGGATGCACATCCAGGGCACGAAGCTCCCGTTCCACCACATCCCAAAGATGCTCTATTGGGTTGAGATCTGGTGACTGTGGGGCCATTTTAGTTCTAATCATTCCCTATCCCCTATATAGCGCACTGTCTGATCATTCCCTATCCCCTATATAGTGCACTGTCTGATCATTCCCTATCCCCTATATAGTGCACTGTCTGATCATTCCCTATCCCCTATATAGCGCACTGTCTGATCATTCCCTATCCCCTATATAGTGCACTGTCTGATCATTCCCTATCCCCTATATAGTGCACTGTCTGATCATTCCCTATCCCCTATATAGTGCACTGTCTGATCGTTCCCTATCCCCTATATAGTGCACTGTCTGATCATTCCCTATCCCCTATATAGTGCACTGTCTGATCATTCCCTATCCCCTATATAGCGCACTGTCTGATCATTCCCTATCCCCTATATAGTGCACTGTCTGATCATTCCCTATCCCCTATATAGCGCACTGTCTGATCATTCCCTATCCCCTATATAGTGCACTGTCTGATCATTCCCTATCCCCTATATAGCGCACTGTCTGATCATTCCCTATCCCCTATATAGTGCACTGTCTGATCATTCCCTATCCCCTATATAGCGCACTGTCTGATCATTCCCTATCCCCTATATAGTCCACTGTCTGATCGTTCCCTATCCCCTATATAGGGCACTGTCTGATCGTTCCCTATCCCCTATATAGTGCACTGTCTGATCATTCCCTATCCCCTATATAGTGCACTGTCTGATCATTCCCTATCCCCTATATAGGGCACTGTCTGATCGTTCCCTATCCCCTATATAGTGCACTGTCTGATCATTCCCTATCCCCTATATAGTGCACTGTCTGATCATTCCCTATCCCCTATATAGTGCACTGTCTGATCATTCCCTATCCCCTATATAGTGCACTGTCTGATCATTCCCTATCCCCTATATAGTCCACTGTCTGATCGTTCCCTATCCCCTATATAGGGCACTGTCTGATCGTTCCCTATCCCCTATATAGGGCACTGTCTGATCGTTCCCTATCCCCTATATAGTGCACTGTCTGATCATTCCCTATCCCCTATATAGTGCACTGTCTGATCGTTCCCTATCCCCTATATAGTGCACTGTCTGATCATTCCCTATCCCCTATATAGCGCACTGTCTGATCATTCCCTATCCCCTATATAGTGCACTGTCTGATCATTCCCTATCCCCTATATAGCGCACTGTCTGATCATTCCCTATCCCCTATATAGTCCACTGTCTGATCGTTCCCTATCCCCTATATAGGGCACTGTCTGATCGTTCCCTATCCCCTATATAGTGCACTGTCTGATCATTCCCTATCCCCTATATAGTGCACTGTCTGATCATTCCCTATCCCCTATATAGGGCACTGTCTGATCGTTCCCTATCCCCTATATAGTGCACTGTCTGATCATTCCCTATCCCCTATATAGTGCACTGTCTGATCATTCCCTATCCCCTATATAGTGCACTGTCTGATCATTCCCTATCCCCTATATAGTGCACTGTCTGATCATTCCCTATCCCCTATATAGTCCACTGTCTGATCGTTCCCTATCCCCTATATAGGGCACTGTCTGATCGTTCCCTATCCCCTATATAGTGCACTGTCTGATCATTCCCTATCCCCTATATAGTGCACTGTCTGATCGTTCCCTATCCCCTATATAGTCCACTGTCTGATCGTTCCCTATCCCCTATATAGTGCACTGTCTGATCGTTCCCTATCCCCTATATAGTGCACTGTCTGATCGTTCCCTATCCCCTATATAGTGCACTGTCTGATCATTCCCTATCCCCTATATAGTGCACTGTCTGATCATTCCCTATCCCCTATATAGGGCACTGTCTGATCGTTCCCTATCCCCTATATAGTGCACTGTCTGATCATTCCCTATCCCCTATATAGTGCACTGTCTGATCATTCCCTATCCCCTATATAGTGCACTGTCTGATCATTCCCTATCCCCTATATAGTGCACTGTCTGATCATTCCCTATCCCCTATATAGTCCACTGTCTGATCGTTCCCTATCCCCTATATAGGGCACTGTCTGATCGTTCCCTATCCCCTATATAGTGCACTGTCTGATCATTCCCTATCCCCTATATAGTGCACTGTCTGATCGTTCCCTATCCCCTATATAGTCCACTGTCTGATCGTTCCCTATCCCCTATATAGTGCACTGTCTGATCGTTCCCTATCCCCTATATAGTGCACTGTCTGATCGTTCCCTATCCCCTATATAGTGCACTGTCTGATCATTCCCTATCCCCTATATAGTGCACTGTCTGATCGTTCCCTATCCCCTATATAGTGCACTGTCTTATCATTCCCTATCCCCTATATAGTGCACTGTCTGATCGTTCCCTATCCCCTATATAGCGCACTCACTGTCTGATCATTCCCTATCCCCTATATAGTCCACTGTCTGATCGTTCCCTATCCCCTATATAGCGCACTGTCTAATCATTCCCTATCCCCTATATAGTGCACTGTCTAATCGTTCCCTATCCCCTATATAGTCCACTGTCTGATCGTTCCCTATCCCCTATATAGTGCACTGTCTGATCATTCCCTATCCCCTATATAGTCCACTGTCTGATCGTTCCCTATCCCCTATATAGTGCACTGTCTGATCGTTCCCTATACCCTATATAGTCCACTGTCTGATCATTCCCTATCCCCTATATAGTCCACTGTCTGATCGTTCCCTATCCCCTATATAGTGCACTGTCTGATCGTTCCCTATCCCCTATATAGTGCACTGTCTGATCATTCCCTATCCCCTATATAGTCCACTGTCTGATCATTCCCTATCCCCTATATAGTGCACTGTCTGATCATTCCCTATCCCCTATATAGTCCACTGTCTGATCGTTCCCTATCCCCTATATAGTGCACTGTCTGATCATTCCCTATCCCCTATATAGTGCACTGTCTGATCACTCCCTATCCCCTATATAGTGCACTGTCTGATCATTCCCTATCCCCTATATAGTCCACTGTCTGATCGTTCCCTATCCCCTATATAGTGCACTGTCTGATCATTCCCTATCCCCTATATAGTCCACTGTCTGATCGTTCCCTATCCCCTATATAGTGCACTGTCTGATCATTCCCTATCCCCTATATAGTGCACTGTCTGATCGTTCCCTATCCCCTATATAGTGCACTGTCTGATCGTTCCCTATCCCCTATATAGTGCACTATCTGATCGTTCCCTATCCCCTATATAGTGCACTGTCTAATCATTCCCTATCCCCTATATAGTGCACTGTCTAATCGTTCCCTATCCCCTATATAGTGCACAGTCTGATCATTCCCTATCCCCTATATAGTGCACTGTCTGATCATTCCCTATCCCCTATATAGTCCACTGTCTGATCGTTCCCTATCCCCTATATAGGGCACTGTCTGATCGTTCCCTATCCCCTATATAGTGCACTGTCTGATCATTCCCTATCCCCTATATAGTGCACTGTCTGATCATTCCCTATCCCCTATATAGGGCACTGTCTGATCGTTCCCTATCCCCTATATAGTGCACTGTCTGATCATTCCCTATCCCCTATATAGTGCACTGTCTGATCATTCCCTATCCCCTATATAGTGCACTGTCTGATCATTCCCTATCCCCTATATAGTGCACTGTCTGATCATTCCCTATCCCCTATATAGTCCACTGTCTGATCGTTCCCTATCCCCTATATAGGGCACTGTCTGATCGTTCCCTATCCCCTATATAGTGCACTGTCTGATCATTCCCTATCCCCTATATAGTGCACTGTCTGATCGTTCCCTATCCCCTATATAGTCCACTGTCTGATCGTTCCCTATCCCCTATATAGTGCACTGTCTGATCGTTCCCTATCCCCTATATAGTGCACTGTCTGATCATTCCCTATCCCCTATATAGTGCACTGTCTGATCATTCCCTATCCCCTATATAGGGCACTGTCTGATCGTTCCCTATCCCCTATATAGTGCACTGTCTGATCATTCCCTATCCCCTATATAGTGCACTGTCTGATCATTCCCTATCCCCTATATAGTGCACTGTCTGATCATTCCCTATCCCCTATATAGTCCACTGTCTGATCGTTCCCTATCCCCTATATAGGGCACTGTCTGATCGTTCCCTATCCCCTATATAGTGCACTGTCTGATCATTCCCTATCCCCTATATAGTGCACTGTCTGATCGTTCCCTATCCCCTATATAGTCCACTGTCTGATCGTTCCCTATCCCCTATATAGTGCACTGTCTGATCGTTCCCTATCCCCTATATAGTGCACTGTCTGATCGTTCCCTATCCCCTATATAGTGCACTGTCTGATCATTCCCTATCCCCTATATAGTGCACTGTCTGATCGTTCCCTATCCCCTATATAGTGCACTGTCTTATCATTCCCTATCCCCTATATAGTGCACTGTCTGATCGTTCCCTATCCCCTATATAGCGCACTCACTGTCTGATCATTCCCTATCCCCTATATAGTCCACTGTCTGATCGTTCCCTATCCCCTATATAGCGCACTGTCTAATCGTTCCCTATCCCCTATATAGTGCACTGTCTAATCGTTCCCTATCCCCTATATAGTCCACTGTCTGATCGTTCCCTATCCCCTATATAGTGCACTGTCTGATCATTCCCTATCCCCTATATAGTCCACTGTCTGATCGTTCCCTATCCCCTATATAGTGCACTGTCTGATCGTTCCCTATCCCCTATATAGTCCACTGTCTGATCATTCCCTATCCCCTATATAGTCCACTGTCTGATCGTTCCCTATCCCCTATATAGTGCACTGTCTGATCGTTCCCTATCCCCTATATAGTGCACTGTCTGATCATTCCCTATCCCCTATATAGTCCACTGTCTGATCATTCCCTATCCCCTATATAGTGCACTGTCTGATCATTCCCTATCCCCTATATAGTCCACTGTCTGATCGTTCCCTATCCCCTATATAGTGCACTGTCTGATCATTCCCTATCCCCTATATAGTGCACTGTCTGATCACTCCCTATCCCCTATATAGTGCACTGTCTGATCATTCCCTATCCCCTATATAGTCCACTGTCTGATCGTTCCCTATCCCCTATATAGTGCACTGTCTGATCATTCCCTATCCCCTATATAGTCCACTGTCTGATCGTTCCCTATCCCCTATATAGTGCACTGTCTGATCATTCCCTATCCCCTATATAGTGCACTGTCTGATCGTTCCCTATCCCCTATATAGTGCACTGTCTGATCGTTCCCTATCCCCTATATAGTGCACTGTCTGATCGTTCCCTATCCCCTATATAGTGCACTGTCTAATCATTCCCTATCCCCTATATAGTGCACTGTCTAATCGTTCCCTATCCCCTATATAGTGCACAGTCTGATCATTCCCTATCCCCTATATAGTGCACTGTCTGATCATTCCCTATCCCCTATATAGTGCACTGTCTGATCATTCCCTATCCCCTATATAGTGCACAGTCTAATCATTCCCTATCCCCTATATAGTGCACTGTCTAATCGTTCCCTATCCCCTATATAGTGCACTGTCTGATCATTCCCTATCCCCTATATAGTGCACTGTCTGATCGTTCCCTATCCCCTATATAGTGCACTGTCTGATCGTTCCCTATCCCCTATATAGTGCACTGTCTAATCATTTCCTATCCCCTATATAGTGCACTGTCTAATCGTTCCCTATCCCCTATATAGTGCACTGTCTGATCATTCCCTATCCCCTATATAGTGCACTGTCTGATCATTCCCTATCCCCTATATAGTGCACAGTCTGATCATTCCCTATCCCCTATATAGTGCACTGTCTGATCATTCCCTATCCCCTATATAGTGCACTGTCTGATCGTTCCCTATCCCCTATATAGTGCACTGTCTAATCGTTCCCTATCCCCTATATAGTGCACTGTCTGATCATTCCCTATCCCCTATATAGTGCACTGTCTGATCGTTCCCTATCCCCTATATAGTGCACTGTCTAATCATTCCCTATCCCCTATATAGTGCACTGTCTAATCATTCCCTATCCCCTATATAGTGCACTGTCTGATCATTCCCTATCCCCTATATAGTGCACTGTCTGATCGTTCCCTATCCCCTATATAGTGCACTGTCTGATCATTCCCTATCCCCTATATAGTGCACTGTCTGATCATTCCCTATCCCCTATATAGTCCACTGTCTGATCGTTCCCTATCCCCTATATAGTGCACTGTCTGATCATTCCCTATCCCCTATATAGTCCACTGTCTGATCATTCCCTATCCCCTATATAGTCCACTGTCTGATCGTTCCCTATCCCCTATATAGTGCACTGTCTGATCATTCCCTATCCCCTATATAGTCCACTGTCTGATCATTCCCTATCCCCTATATAGTGCACTGTCTGATCATTCCCTATCCCCTATATAGTGCACTGTCTGATCATTCCCTATCCCCTATATAGTGCACTGTCTGATCATTCCCTATCCCCTATATAGGGCACTGTCTGATCGTTCCCTATCCCCTATATAGGGCACTGTCTGATCGTTCCCTATCCCCTATATAGCGCACTGTCTGATCATTCCCTATCCCCTATATAGTGCACTGTCTGATCATTCCCTATCCCCTATATAGTGCACTGTCTAATCATTCCCTATCCCCTATATAGTGCACTGTCTGATCGTTCCCTATCCCCTATATAGTGCCCAGTCTAATCATTCCCTATCCTCTATATAGTGCACTGTCTAATCATTCCCTATCCCCTATATAGTGCACTGTCTAATCATTCCCTATCCCCTATATAGTGCACTGTCTGATCATTCCCTATCCCCTATATAGTGCACTGTCTGATCATTCCCTATCCCCTATATAGTGCACTGTCTGATCATTCCCTATCCTCTATATAGTGCACTGTCTGATCATTCCCTATCCCCTATATAGCGCACTGTCTGATCATTCCCTATCCCCTATATAGTGCACTATGTGCCATGTAGAAAATAGTAAATGTGTGAACATGTGACTGATTTCAGCCGCAGCTTCAGTGTCTGTTTATAATGTAGGGGGCGGGGCTTCAGATTCTATAGAGCATTTGATTGGACAGAAGTGAGAGACTGTAGGTTTTGAACGCTTATATCTTCTAAATGTGAATTTTGTCATTGTTTTGGAGCACACCAGCTTATAACAGTAAGACTAACGTATTCATACTAAAAGGAATGACTCATTTTATAGTTTGTAGTTATAAATTGCAGTGCAAGAAATTCCTTTTGCTGTCATTCCAGTTCACAACATCAATTAAGTCAATTACAGTTCACACGCATGAATTGAAGGAAGCCAAATGTTCAATTCTGAAACCCAGCAAACAACCTTCAATCATGTAAAAGTGTTTCCGCGAGTTTATCCTGCGCCTCAGGTCACTTTTAGTCTTTGCACTGTCATTATTCAACATTGCTAAATGAATTCTAATAACAAAAAACACCCTGCCGTATTCTGGCTTCATTCCCAGTGAAGTGAACACTTCTAGTGAGCGCTGAATAATTGCCCTCGTCAGGGTTGGGTGCAGATGTACACCACAATCGGCCCTCAAAACATGAGAGAGAACAGCTTCTGTTTCCTCTTCAAAAACACAAAGAAGTTTGATAAATGACACACGGCCGGCTCAGCATTGGTCAGTCCGCTCTGCCGTTGTCGTTCGGAATTCCAAAGAAACTTTATCTTCATTACGACTGACATGTTTTTGCACTTCAAGCATATTCAGTGTGTGTGACTCACACACAGGTATCCCTTTGTTGTTAGTGAGTGTACACATTCTTTATGATCCGTTCACCCACAGGGAAGACAAGTGCACCGTGCCCTTGGATTAAACGCTGAATTTCAAGACTCGAGGGCACCTGAGCTCCTCCTATACACTCTAAAAAAAAAAAGGTTCTATATTGCACCAAAAATGGTTATTGGCTCGTAATCATAGGGGAACCTTTTTTAGTGCTATATAGCACCAATTTTGGTGCTTCAATGGTTCTTCAGCGGTACTTCAGAGGTTCTTCAGCGGTTCTTCAGAGGTTCTTCACCGGTTCTTTGACTAAGGTGCTATATAGCACCTCTGAAGAACCGCTGAAGAACCACTGAAGCACCAAAATTGGTGCTATATAGCACTAAAAAAGGTTCCCCTATGATTACGAGCCTTTTTTTTTAGAGTGTAGTGATCTTATGCGTGCTGTACCAAGGACTCAGTTTAGAATTGAACACCGGCACATTTCAACCAGAGCTTCCACGGGTCTTAAAAAGTCTTCTACAATTTAAAGCCTTAAAATGTCTTAAATTGGAGCAGAAAGTCTTAAATTCAATATCACGGCATTAACCCTCAAAATGATTCGAAGCCCTAAAATTACACTTTTTTTTTTTTTTTCACCTTTTAAATTACTAGATTTGATCAATAAATAATAAATAAATAGTAATTTAAGCACATTCTTTCAACTGAAGTTAAAATAACTTCACTTTCATGCATAACCCTTTTAATTCAGCTCAAAATATCTCACATTGGATGTATTTGCTACGGAGCCCCGCGCATGACATGCAATAAAAAACTAGTAGGCTAGATCGTGCGCACGATTTACTATTCCATTCCCTCGATTTATAAATCATGCGCATGATTTAGCAATTTGAGGGAACGAATTAGTAAAACGTGTGCACGATTTAGCAATTTGAGGGAACGAATTAGTAACTCGTGCGTACACTTTACTTTCTTTTCTTGCATGTCATGTGCGGGGCTCTGTAATTTGCTGACCTCTTGTGGAAAAATTATAATATAGCATGATATTTCATGACTCTTGCCACTAGATGGCCTTATGCTGCGTTCACAGTTCACACCAAACGCGAATATAGCGTCAAAATCGCATCTACCGCATCTAGTTGGACGCTTGAACATTTTGAATCCATCCACAGTGAATTGGACGCGTGTATAAATCGAGCGTTTGAAGCGAAATAGAAGCGCGTTCAAGCCGCTCCAGGAGAAATATGTCATAAAACACCACTCTGCCTCTTTTCATTTTCATCATAAAAATATATTAATATTTATACGTTAATAGCCACACAAATGTGGTTCAGGGAACTCCTACATCCTACATCTGCACTGCATGTATATTTAAATATCCTTAAAAAATACCAATGACACCAAAGATCGGCCGTTAGATCTACAGAAGATGAATTATATCTCGTGTTTAACCACCACAGGACATCAGAGCCAGCGGCAAACGTCACAAGGACTGGCTGAGGAAAGGCTGCTCTCGCTGGGGTTAATGAGCGCTGAGCGCCGCTGATCCACTGGAGCTCACAACTCCAAAAACACCAGATTATTATTTTTAAATAGGCGCTCTCTTTATAAATAAACCACAGATTTGAGCTTTAAAAAAACTACATTCTCACCTGAAAAAGTCTTAAAACTACATTTTGTGACATAATAGTAGTATTTTTAAATTATGTGGGGTTTCTCATCACGTCACTTTACCACGTGACCGCAGCGAGCAGGCTCCTGATTGGTTAACACGGCGCGAATTGACGGCAAAGTTCAGATTTTTCAACTTGAGCGTCAAACGCTAATTCGCTTCAAACGTGTGAATGGACAAAACCATCTGCGAATCTGGCGGCATCGCGTCCATCGCGCCGCAGGACCTCCAGACGCGTGTCACTGTCAACGCGCCTTTCCATTGACTTAACATTGAAATCACTCGCTCCAGACGCTCTATTCGCGTTTGGTGTGAATGCAGCATTATAGCTCTATATGGAGCAAATGAGCTGTTCCGCTGGGTCCTAAAGTCATTCAGAATGCATTCACATGTAGATATAAAATACATTTTTGGTAAAGTTTTAGCATTTTTAGTTAGAATTTTGAGAATTTTTTGTGTACTAAAGAATTCTTTGCATACCATTAATTCCTAAGGGGGTCAAATTGACCCGCGAGTGAAGGATTTGTTACTTATTAAAATTTAAACCACAAAACTGAATCCAGTCAATTATTCTTTTGTGTATTCGTGGTTCAAGTGCGACAAAAGTCCTAGAGTCTTGGACCACTCCGATGAACACTCAATTTAAAATTTAGTTTCGGGTCAAAATGACCCGAGGGAAGGCTAGGGCCCTATGATTTCTGCAATCCGGAAAACATGTACAGAATCGCAGAATCCATTCATAAAAATTCAATTCACTGTATAATGTGGAATGTCACAGAATTTGTCAACTTTTGGAAGAATCAGTACACTTAAAGGGATAGTTCACTCAAAAATGAAAATTGTCACCCTCATGTGAGTAAATACTTCACCCAAAAACACAAAACACAGAATTGGGTTAAAATAAAATGTATTTCATAGAGCCCTACATTTTTTGTTGTTGTTAAACATTTAATAAATTGCTGTTAAATTGTATACATTTCATGATTTCAATGAATTAGTAGGGCTGTCAAAAGATTAATCGCGATTAATCGCATCCAAAATAAAAGTTTGTGTTTACATAATATATGTGTGTGTACTCTGTTAATTATTATTTATATATAAATACACACATTCATGTTTATATTTAAGAAATATTTGCATGTATATACTGTATATACATTTATATAATCTATAATATATATAAATATAAATGTTTTATATATAAAAATAAAAATACCCACTACAAGTCATTTTTTTCTTAAATATATACATGCTTGTTTGTGTATTTATATATAAATAATAATTAACAGAGTACACACACATATATTATGTAAACACACACTTTTATTTTGGATGCGATTAATCGCGATTAATCTTTTGACAGCCCTATTAATTAGACATGCAAAGGACTAATAAAATATAATTTAAAGGCACAATATGTAATTTTTCGCCACTAGAGGTCGCTTATTTAAAACAAAGGTGTATCTTTGTGATGTATTGATTTCACAGAGCTTTTATTATGCCACAGTCGTCACTTCCTCTTCTTCTGCTCATGTGTATGTGTATGCAGCGCTGTTTAATCATATTACACATATTTGAGTGTGTTGAAAGTGATGTTATAATGCTATTCTCTAGCATTATAACATATAATAGGCGCTACTATCAGACACTTGTTCACACTGAAAGATATTTGGAGTGGTAAAACATTGTACTCGCGTTAAATCAAGAAAAGCAGATTTAAACAATAAGACTAACTGTGTTGAACTGTAGAACAAAGAGTCGTTTTCTGTTCATGAATGATCATATACAAACATAGAAACACATCATATATTAAAGCGTCTGGTGTTTCCATGGTTTCTACTAAATAAAACCAGAAATCATTGATAGGCGACGCACACATTCTTGGAAACATTTGTGATACTGTAAGTACACAAGTCAACAACATGTATAACACTTACTGTTCTAGTGGTTTTTGTCCACTAGATAAAGCTTACATATTGTGCCTTTAACCATTAAAATGGAGTAAAATTATAAAATAAAATATTTAGGCCCCTAAATTAATATCATGCACTGCAAAAAAAAAAAAAAAAAGTTTTCCAGTATAAACATCTAAACATCCTTAAATCAAGATATGTTTACTTGAGATGCAAAATGAAGAAATTGAGTTTTCTTAGAAATTGAACAATGTTCTGTGAATTTATGCTTAAAACAAGAACAAATATCTGTCAGTGGGTATGGAAATATGGTATAGTTGATTTTTCTGAACACATTGGCAGATGTGTGTTCTTCATAAATTCAATTATTTCACAAGATTTCTTATGTCATTTTGCTTCTCCAGTAAATGCATCTTGATTTAAGAACCGTTTAGATATTTGCACTGGAAAAACAAGACAAAACTACAGAAAAAGAAGGTGCAGTGAAATGTATTTCCATATTGTTTGGGAGCAGAGCTATTCATACTTTAAGCTGTTTTTGTAAAAAATGTATTAAAAGTTATGGAGATCTGTTGGAAACTGTATTTTCAAACTTTGAAGTGTCACTAATGCAACTCATTGAGTGCTTAGACATTCACATTTAGAGAACATGATGTGTTGTGTTTCTTATTTTCTTTAATTGGTCTTAAAAGTACCGTCATAAAACCTGCAGAAACCCTGCCATTGTCCTATGTAATGATACATGAATATAGTAAGTTTATGGTGAAGTCAATTTAACAATCTATCAGATATGAAGGAGACCTGATCTCTTGAGTCTGGAAACGTGTGGCTAGTTCACATCTGGAGACATTACTGCACACTTGGTCTAACATCCAATCAAAAACTGTCCATTCGCTTGCCCTCAGGTGCTATTCTGCATGGTAACCAGTGGGTGGCACTAGAAGAAGCTAATCATAAACCACACGCTCTTGCCAAGCACTTTGTTTTTCTTTTAATTGACCAATTCAATTAGATTTGTTACCTAAGGGTTCCCACGGGACCTCATAGTCACATGAGTAAAAGCAGGTAACTCTTCATTTGAATACAAACATATTTTAGTTAAGGATTAAAAAGTTAAGGATTAAAATAAGGCAACGATACTAGATAAACCTGCATCCCCGTGGCAGTAATTTACTTGGCAACTTCACAAAATGGTAAGTAATGTTATCCAAATGCCTTATTTTATTCATAAAACTAACAACTATCATTATAAAATTGTACCAATATAACAAATCAATTATAAAATGTTCAAAGAAATATATACATTTGCTATTGAATCTGCAGTATTCTTTGAAAAGCGGTCTAGTTAGTATTCATAAGCGCACTGGGATCCAGATGTGCGCATGCGCATTACGCACCAACACACCGGCGCCGTGATTTTTGACTTTCCCGGGCCAACAAATCCAGAATCCTGTGAGAATCCACGCCTGCTTTTTCACGGACCAATACCCACTACAAGCCTCTTCTCCAGCACCACACGCCGTGTGCTTATGTTGGATACTCATACTCCACTGCGGTTCCGTTAAATCTGTTGAACGCGTCTTTCTCCGCGCGAGCTGAAACACGCCGGTTGGTCTCGAGCGCTTCGGAAGCCGTTTGCAGCCGCTGCCTTTGTGGTTCGGCTGTGGATGGACTTAATGCCTCCTTTAAAAGCCCTCCTCGGCTTTTTAAGTTCAAGAAAACACCCGGACCCTACGCCGTATCGCCTTTGACTTTTGCAGGAGAATTAAATGTTTATTTTTGTGGCACCGGCGGAGCGCGAGATCTTGCCGGTTGCGGACGATGCTCAGCGTTTTTGTATAAAGACACCTTGACCGTTCTAGTCGGTAAAACTTTACCTCGGAAAGCACAGTGGATAACTTGTGCGTTTCTCCGAGATTATTTTGTGTGTTTTTTAACCTCAGAAAGTGATGGCGGGGCCGGGGGCACGGCTGCTCGCGTTTTTCACAAGTCTCATCGCTCTCCGGTTCGGCGGTGCGGATAAAGGTAAGTTCCGTCTCTCTCGTTCGTTATTAACGTTACTCGCGGCGGACGCGGTTACGAGCGCAAATCCCCGCCGATGAATAACCTTTACCATTTAAATTTGTTTCCACATCACTGATCTTGACCCTAATGTTTACCATCCACGCGACCCTGCACAGCCCGGTTACTCTGCTTATATTTTATATTAGTGATTATACATATGAGTTGTTAATAGATTGAAGGTTTAAATTCGGCAAGGGGTCATACATGAACTTGCTATTTAGTGACTAACTCGGTAAATCCCTCCAGGGTGCTTTTAATGCGATGTGTATTGTAAACTTAATGTCAAATTAGCAATAGAGGATTTTGCAAGCCGTTACAGATCTGGAGGCTGTTGGTTAGTAGGCATTGGAAAGAAGAGCACTTGTAGCATCCATCCATTTAGCTATCTATCAGTCTATCCATTCATTCATCAATTAATTAATCTATCTATCTATCCGTCTATCTATCAATTCATCTATCCATCCATCCATCTATCTATCAATTCATCCATTTATTCATCTATCCATCCGTCTATCTATCAATTCATCTATCCATCCATCCATCTATCTATCAATTCATCCATTTATTCATCTATCCATCCGTCTGTCTATCAATTCATCTTTCCATCTATCTTTCCATCTATCTATCTATCTATCTATCTATCTATCTATCTATCTATCTATCTATCTATCTATCTATCTATCTATCTATCTATCTATCTATGAATTCATCGTTTTGTCTATCTATCAATCCATTCATTCACCCATCTATCCAACTCTCTATCCATCCATCCTTCTATCCATGAATCCATTCATCCATCCGTGTATCTATTCATCCATTAATTCATCTGTCTGTCTATCAATTCATCCATTCAACCATCATCCATCCATCCATCCACCCACCCGCCTATCTATCTATCTATCTATCTATCTATCTATCTATCTATCTATCTATCTATCTATCTATCTATCTATCTATCTATCTATTCATCCATTTGTTTATCTATCTATCAATCCATTCATTCACCCATCTATCAAGCTATCCATCAATCCATCCTTCTATCTATCCATCCATCCACCCACCCATCCATCCATTAGTCTATCCATCCATCCTTCTATCTATTCATCATCCATCCATTTGTCTATCCATAGATCCATCCTTCTATCTATCAGTCCATCGATCCATCCTTCTATCTATCCATCCATTCATTCCGCCCCCCCAGCCATCCATTAATCTATATCCAACCTTCTATCATCAATCCATCCATCCGTCTATACATCCATTCATTCATCCATCCATACATCTATACATCCATCCATTCATCCATCCATCCGTCTATACATCCATTCATCCTTCTATCCATCCATCCATCCATCCATCCATCTGTCTATCTATCCATCCATCCGTCCATCACAAGGAAGGAGGCTGCTCTTGACCTCAGCTGAAAGAGCGGTGGATGAGAGCCTAGAGGTTAATGATTGAGTGTTGATGGTTCTGACGGGTCGGGTTCAGACATTCGGAACCGTTTCTGTGGGGAATGATGAAAGGGAATTCTCTGGCCGACTCAAATGAAGACCCGTTCCCTGCTTCCCTCAGCTGCTGCCGCCGCGATTGCTGTGAGATGAATTTGTAAAATGACACCTCAGTCGCACCAAATGGCTTGACAGGAGAGATTTCTGCTTCTCTTTTGTTTGTAATGTGACTTAAATCGACATGATCTTCTGTAGATGGTAGCATACGAGGAAAAGCAGATGAAAGAATCATTTCAAATAAGAATCAGATGCACTTATTGTTCTGATCATGGTTGCATGGCGGATGTTTAGTCTTTGTCTGTTCTGTGTTTTAAAGGATAGGGCTTGAATCGGTGCTTTGTACATGTGGCCAGTTTCGAGTTACCAATCATGGCTTCCCTCTGAAAATAAGTTTTTGTTTATCTGAAACACATTTCCCCGAGGTTTCAGACGTGCAGAATTGAAAGCCAAGCCACAAGTCCTCTCTCAGCGATGGTCTGCTCGTAAACTGACTACTCGCAATGTTTTATAGAGTTGCGTAGATTTCTTGTCGGTGCGCAGTGGGGGAAAAAAAACTTGTTGTGAAGTCTTGTCAAACTGAATTAGCTTCTGCACTTGTGGTGCAAAGCTAGTTTATTTCAAGTTGGATTACACAAAGCTTTAGGGGCCGTTGGTACAGGACACGTTCTTGAATTCAGAAAAAGCAGAGGCTTTTAAAAATATAAACTTGTTTTTAACTCGATGCCAGGCGTCCGCTCTCAAAAATACTGTACTTGCAGGCTTTTTACAAAATGCCTCATAAGGTAGTAGTTCTGTTTTGGTGAAGTTTAGTCAAATTGAATCACTTGCTTGGCTTTGTGTTGGTTTAGATTTGACAGTTTAGCTGAAGCATCACTTATGGACTTGTTTTGTTTCTCAGTTGCTACACTTGCACGCTGTTAATCAACTTATTTATAGCTTCATTTGAATGATGATAATTCGGTGGTGTCTTAAGCAAACCTTTGAATCTAATGCGACGACTCGCAATTAAGGAAAGCTTGTAAGCTAAATACAAATTTTGCATCTGATAGCATTTGAATATGTGACCCACAAAACCAGTCATAATGGTCAATTTGTTGAAATTGAGATTTATACATCATCTGAAAGCTGGTGAATAAGCTTTCCATTGATGAATGGTTTGTTAGGATGGGACAAATTCGTCGTCTTTGCCTCAAGGTTAGTTTCACTGTTGATTAAACATTCGTCACCGCTTCCACTCATTTTTTCCTTCTCTTGTGGAGTTTTCTTTACCTGTAGAGCGTGTACTTTTGATGTGAAGTTAAAAGCTGCACTCTGATTGGCTCTGACTGGCTGTTGTCGCGTTTATTTCTGCTGTGTGATTGGGTGTTGGAGTAATCTATATCGAGTAAAAATGGCTAGAGCTTATCATCGTTATCGACATGAATTGTATCGCGATTCAATATGATATCGTTTATCGGCCCAGCCCTACTTGGGCACATAATTGTATCTCCACAAAACAAATATCATTAAAGCTACACTGTGATGTTTTTTTTTTTTTTTTTTTTTTTTTTTTTTCACCTAGTGGTGAAAAGGTATATGACCATCCAGTGAATATTAGTTTCTGTTCCTCTCAATTCCGATTTCGTTTAAACTCCTACGGTGGCCGATTTAGTCCAAGATTAACATGGCTTCCAGTTCGACCTCGTCCACATTCGACACGGTGCCATCGAGTGTTAAAACGCCAAAGGCGAAGCTTGAATTTACGGGTATGTCCCTCTTTGGCTAATGTACTTTCAAGATGGAGGGGCAACATGGCGACCCGCATTCAAACCCCTCACCCGTATGTGTTTTCAATAGCATATTATAAACTTACGAGAATACTTTATTACTCGAAAGAAGTAAATATACATTAATGAGCACATATATTTTTGAAAGAACTAAGTGTTTTTAGCTAAGAATAAACAAAAAAATGTACACAGTGTAGCTTTAATGCAAACTCCTTACCTTTAGGTGAGAATTCACCTTTTTGAGATCAAAATAGATCCTACGAGATTTGTGTAGATCCGATGAGTGTTTTGGGGGTGGGGCATTCAGGCTGATTTTTTTTCTTTCTTTCTTTTTTTCTCGTTTTGTGAAGAGTGACATTACAAGGTAATTAAAATAAATAAGTAAATAAAAGAAAATAAATGCGTCAAAGAAAAACGGGCAAGGCTGAGACATGCAGCAAAACAAAGGAAGCGGGCCTTTGAAATTCTGGTGGCTTCTCAGAAGAAATAGGGTTTAACTTATGAGTTTGGTGTACAAAGTATCCCATAATGATGCATTTGTAGCCAGTGGGATCTTCAGTTTTCAGTGTTATTTGAGTGTTGCATTTTATCTGGTTGTTGTCTTCTTTATGTATTCAGCTCCCACATCTATTGAATCCTTTTTTGTGTTTTATAAAGGGTTTGTTTTGCCCTACATAAAACATGTTAGAATTAGTTTTCAGGCAGATGCAAAGATACTTAATAGTGTCTGCAAATGGGCATGAAAAGTAAACATATTTAAAATAAGTGTCCAGACCTCGGAGAAGGTTTTCTCTATCCACGCAATGTTCTCACCTTTTTTACCCCTCACCCGTTTGCATCCCTGAAATATAAATCCGATCTTTAATTCCCGCACTATATGCAGATTTATTGTCACTGAAAACAACTAGGGCTGTCAAAAGATTAATCGCGATTAATCGCATCCAAAATAAAGGTTTGTGTTTACATAATGTGTGTGTACTCTGTTAATTATTATTTATATATAAATACACACACAAGCATGTGTATATATATATAAAACATTTATATTTATATATATATTATAGATTATATAAATGTATATACAGTATATACATGCAAATATTTCTTAAATATATACATGAATGTGTGTGTATTTATATATATATATATATGTATGTATGTATGTATATATATATGTATATATGTATATATGTATGTATATATATATATATATATGTATATATGTATATATGTATATATATATATGTATATATGTATATATGTGTGTGTGTACTCTGTTAATTATTATATATATAATGTAAACACAAACTTTTATTTTGGATGCGATTAATCACGATTAATCTTTTGACAGCCCTAAAAACAACAGAAATGAGCTGCATTTTATTGATCATCAGCTAATTTCAAAATCAAAGACCGCAATAGGAGCGAGTGTGGCAACAGCACTGCTAATATCATTTAATTTCTTCACTTTTAATGAATATGATTGTATGTAGAGCACCTGCGACGTTACTTTCAGTAGTTTGTGCGTAAACTTGTGTGTGCTTCAGTAGCGCTGCCATAACGCTTTCACACGTAAATTTTTTTTAGCATTGTTCCAAGGAGTAAAATTTACACGTGGTTTCAACAACCAGATGCATTTAGACTTTAGTTTTGACTGTAATGCGGCCCAGACCACCTCCTGAAGTGGCTTTTAGTATTTTATGTATTTGTTCTAAACGCTCCTGTTTGATACATTCAAGAAGCGTGTTTTCTTTGAGCAGGTTAAATGAAAGGTTCAGCTCGTATAACTGACTGACAAAATGATATACATGAGGATGCAGTGGATCGTCAATGCATCGTGATATCGAATTGAACCGAATCGATGGCATGATAATCGTAATCGAACCACACCGTGAGAGGTTCACACCCTTAAAGGGATAGTTCACCCAAAAATGAAAATTAGCCATCACAAGTCATCCTAGGTGTGTATGACATTCTTCTTTCAGACAAATAAAATCTGAGTTATATTACAAAAGTCCAGGCTAATCCAAGCATTAGAATGTGATGAATAGTTGCTCTGTTTTTGAAGTCCATAAAAAGTGCATCTGTCCATCATATAACTGCTCCACGCGGCTCTGGGAGGATAATAAAGGCCTTCTGAAGCGAATCGATGCGTTTGTGTAAGAAAAATATCCATATTTAAAACTTTATCAAGTAAACTTTCGGCCGACCGCCTTCCGTGTTCAATTTATGGAAAAATTGTTGAAAGTTCCCCAGCTGATCGAAAGACTAACACGACCAGGTCCGTTCGTCATGACGTCACGAACACATCTTGAGTTTCACTTTCAACATTCAACACTTTTCCACAGAAGGCGGTCGGCCGAAAGTTAAAGTTTTAAATATGGATATTTTTCTTACACAAACACGTTGATTCGCTTCAGAAGGCCTTTATTAACACCCCAGAGCCGCGTGGAGCAGTTATATGACGGACAGATGCACTTTTTATGGACTTCAAAAACAGAGCAACTATGAATCAAATTCTAATGCTTGGATTAGCCTGGACTTTTGTAATATAACTCTGAAACGTCTGAAAGAAGAATGTCATACACACCTCGGATGACTTGAGGGAGAGTAAATCATCGGCTAATTATCATTTTTGGGTGAACTATCCCTTTAATACCCGTGCAATTTATGACTGGTTTGGCGTGTCACATATAATTCACTATCCGATTCGAAAATAGATGCTGCTTTTTGCATGCACAGAAAGTTTGTTTGGAATTAATTTGAAGATTAAATTGACTCCGATTGATGAACATCTGCGCACATGGACATTGTCAGTAAATGGTGGTTCTCTCAAAGTACATCAGACATTTTAATTTTCTTGTTTTGCTGTTTAAAGTTCTGATGCATTATAGAAATGCCTAAATTAGGGTTATCAGATGACAACCAGTTTGCCATCTCTTATGCCACTTTGAGAATGGCAGGGGCTGGTGACGATTGTCATGCAGTCTTGGCATAATTGCTTTTGGCACAGCAGGTAAACGGCACAAATGGAGACATCTGTAGCTATCTCCATCTCTCATTAGCTCTCTCTGTGTGTGTGTGTGTGTGTGTGTGTGTGGAGGGGGGTCTCCAGTCTTGAAAGCAAGCTCAAAACTCATCAATGTCAGGCTGAATGATTGAGTGACATTAGCTCATCCAGTTGACCCCTCCCTTCGCCGCTGCTAGTGGGATATCAACAGCACAATCTCATTCACAAGGCTCGAGGGGAAATTTGTGAATCTCTGCACTCACTCACAGAATCTCGTGGTCTGGCGCTTTTGCGAGCATGATGCGCGTAGCCATTTTCTTGCCGCCCGCAGCTGCTTGAGAACGGGAGACAAAGACAAACACATTCATCCTGTGTCTTATCTGTGTGCTCTTGTCTAAGTGTGACTGGCAGTGGGCAACAGAGTGTTTGGTTCTCCCCTTGGCTGCTTATCAATTTGTGGAGATTTCACATTGTAGATCGCCTATGGCTGACTGATATGGTGTGCTAGTGGAGACGTAGTTGTGAAGAGTGTCGCTTTGTGTTTGGATGGAAAGACAGGCCGTTGGTTTTCATTTTACTGGGGATAGAATGATGCGTGACTGGACTCTGTGTGGAGCCTTTTGTTAGAGCCGAGTCATTTGAGAGTTAAGACACCAGCTTGACAGAATTGCAGAGTCAAGTTTTGCCATTGAAATTCCACAGATTTCCGACTTTAAAACAGCTCGAACCACTTAACATACAATAACAGTTTTCTAGATCACTTATGTCGTCTTTGTGCTATGAACTCTGTCTTTTTTTTTCACAGATTTTTGCATTTAAAACTAATTGAATTGCTGAATGTACATCATACAGACCGGGGTTGTGCAGCATTCAGTATCTTTTGAGAATTATCTCATTTATGAATTTCCCTTAAAATCCCTTTCCAGAACATTTTCATTCAACGTTCCCAGCTGGTGGAACGATCTTCCCAACGCCATCCGAAACGCAGAATCATTGATAACATTCAAAAGACAACTAAAAACTCATCTCTTCCGTGAGCACTTAACCTCATAAAAAAAAAAAAAAAACGTTCTTTTCCTCTTTCTTCCCCTGTTTCCCTCCCTACTGTATCCTGTGCTACACTGAGCTATGTACACAGACTCAGTATTTCAGGCACTTGTTGCGTTTACTCGAATCTTCATGACCGATCGCTTCCTGTACTCCCAAGTTGTAAGTCGCTTTGGATAAAAGCGCCTGCTAAATACATAAATGTAATGAATTTGAATTGAGGTAGCACACATGATGCAGAACTGCAATTTGTGTTTGGATGTAAGGGCATAGAAATAAAGAAAATTAATTCATACATTTATCTGTAGTTTTTAACTATGCAAAGTTGAAGTAACATTTTAACAGCCTTATGGACAGATAGATATTTACCGCCATATATATAGAAATGATTTACTTTATCATATTTTATAAACTAACTTCTGTTGATTATGGTGAAGGAGCACTTCATTTCCCAGAATGCATTATGCCCTGCGATGGATTTCTTCCGGTCATTCCAGTTCAACTTCCTGTGGGGCGTAGCCTAGGGATACACGATAAATCGGCCACCATATCGGTATTTCCCAGTAGATGTTCATTTTTAATGTTATCTTTATCAGCCCGATGAGAAAAAAGTTTGTCCGAAATATTAAAGCCAATAAATAATGTATTTTCCTTCAGCTGAGACACTTCAGATGCACACTGTTCACCATGATGGGTTTGAATTGCTTGAAATATGATTTGAAATCACGTAAAAAAAAAAAACACTGCGCATTTAGACTACATGATAGTATGATGAGAGCATTATAATTGTGTGCTTGGGACATGGATTTAATGGTAAAACTTTTGTTTTTTTGTAATCAGGCTCTCAAAAATTATATACATATTTGGATTTAGATTTATCGACCAATACGTATCGGTTATCGGCTTTCAAATACAAGAATTATCGGTAGGGATGAACCGATGTATCGGCCGCCAATATTTATCGGACGATTTTTGATCAATTTACAACCATCAGCTTCTCGGCTACACCATAAAAAGGGGCCGATAAATCGAACCAATGGTTTATTAATGAACTTTGTGATGGCACTGAGCTGTGTAATGTCTGCTGTATAATCTAAGATTACACTGTAATATTCCTGCTGCGCTGCTGTCTGTTTTAATGTTCATCAAACAACAAAAGACCGACTACAACAAAATAAATCGCTCGCTGCTCTTGACTAAACTTTATAAGGAGTCATTTCTGCGGTGCGGACAATGCAGACAGAATCTAGTCATAAAAACGGAATTTACTGCATAATGCAGATTGGCACAGAATTTGTTTTGATGAATAAATAAAACGTTGGTCAGTCACTTAAATCAAATAGCATTATATACTAGTGTCTATGAATACTGTTTAAATATTAATCCTGCATGTTTCTCTGTCTCTTTGAATGAATGGAACAGACGCACGGTTTCATTTACCTCTCTCTCACACACACACACACACTGAAAATCAAAGAATACGATATGCAGTGTTATTTAACATTAAACCTACTTAAAATCTTGTTGTTGTATTTATGTTGCCTGCTGAATGTTAAATGGATCCAGTCTATGTTCATTAGAAATTATTTGATAATGCAGCAATAAACTAGCTAGGCTATAAGTTAATGTATGTTGTTTTTTTTTTTTTACTTTGCTTTGCTGATTTAACCCCTTAACTGTCACCCCCCTTTTTGAGAATACACATGAAAATGCACTATCCAAACTTAAAGGGCTGTAATTCAAGAATGCTTTGGAATATAGACCTAAGTTTGGTCTTGTTTTAAAGAAGACACTCGGTTAACTTAATTCAAAATACGAAAGTATGAAAAAGTTATGGAAGTTTAAATTTACTGTGAATAAAAAAACTGTACTAAATATTTTTTCTTTTATATAAAATTTATATTTTACAAAACAATTTTAATCTAAAATTACTATAAAATCAAAGCCATATGTCTAACCAAGTTGTGTTCCAAATTTGAAGTTGATATCACAAAAATTGAAGTTCCTATGAGATTTTGTTTAGGCGCTGTACCAAAAATAGCCACCGGGTGTCATTGAAATCCCATTGATTGTTTTTTTTGGGATGCATTTTCCTGTAAATTTCTGTCCAAATGTCACTTTCATCACAAAACAGTCACCAAATATGGACCCTTGAGACTCAGACCTTTCAGACAATGTGTTTTGTCAAGATTTGAAAAGATTTAGATTTTAAAGTCGTTCAAATAAATGTTGTAATATGAAACATGACACCGCCCACTAGGGGAGGAGCCCACTAGAAAAATTTAAAGTACCGTTTCCATGGTAACACATAATCCAATATCAAAACGGCTTCCACAGGATGGATTTTAAGTTCGTAAGCTTTCAAATGATACCTAATTTATGATAATTACTCAAATATATGATACGAAAAAAAGGAGATCCAAAAAAGAGTGCCATCCAAACATGATCAAAACACTCAAAACTAAATTTCAAATAAGAGGGCAAGTGACAAATATCGGTATTGGCCAATAATTGTTTGTTAAAATTCGTATCGGCCCCAAAAAATCCTATCGGTGCGTCCTTAATTATCGGTTATCGGCCAATTTTCATATCGGCGCATCCAAATCTATTTAAATTCTAGTTCACGAATTGACAGTGAGCCAATTCTTCATTTCTGAATTTTGTCCAACCCTGGTACAAACTGTCCTTCTAGATAATATACGTCTTAAGTACTTTTTAAAAATGATTTAAGTGAAGGCATCTTGTGTCTATTCGGATTCAAAGCCGAATGAACGCTCTTGCTTCATTGCAAGCACAAAAATGTAATCTCTTGCAAAAATCTAGTTTGTTCAAGAGTTGTAAAAGTTAATTTTGCTAATACTTTTTAGTCTGAAGCACATGTTGAAACCCTGTGGTTTGGTTGTGTGGAGCCACTGAGATCCATGAGTGTGAAAAGCATGGAAAATTCCAGCAGGAGTGTTGCTGTTTGCAGTAGGAAGACGTATTTGTCCTTCTCAATATAGCTTTTCACAAGACGGACCCCCACTCTCAGCCTCTTACTGGGAAAGGTCAAAGCCCTGAAAGACGGGGGTCACCCTTGATTTCTCCTTCTGCAGTCGCGGTGAATGGAGAACTCTTGCTGGTTGTTATTGCTTCTCCAACACCTCTCTTGGCTTTTTTGGATCCTGCTTGTAAAGAATGTTTAGATTGAGGGCGGTTGCGGTGAAGGAATCGTTTTAATGAGGTCAGGGGAGACCTTGCTGAGAGGAGCCCAGTGTTTGACCCTTGCTGTGAGGGTCTAGATTCATGGCTTTTGTATGGATTGAAGGTCTTAACGGCTGTCTGTGAGAACCTGAATAAGACCTCGCTAAACCAGCTCTAGTTGTGCACCAAATCGTCCAATTGCCATAATCATGCCTGATTTGATCTTATGGATTTGTGTCCATCAAAGCATCCAGACTGATTGGTCAGCTCAAGCTTTTTTCCCCCCATCATCCTGATTATTTGTCCTTACAAACTTGGCATATGTTCCATGTCGAATAGCCTGTTCCATAAGCGCTGTGGTTTTCCCATTGGGTTAAGCAGAAGGCTATGAATAATGGAAGAGAGAACCGTAGCTGTCTCTAAAACGGTGATTAATTGGTTTAATTTGATCATGTTGTACCTTTTGGGCTGCGTACACCACCTGATTTGTCCTCCACCTGCTAATGAATGGCTTGTAGCTGCCGTGTATCATGTGTCAACAAGGAATGGCCCACTTTGACCCTCCTGTCTATGAAAGTCCACTTAAAGGCCCTGCTTATAGCTGGTATTAAGATGCGTTTTGGTCGATCGGATCACAAGGAGACGAGGGAGACGCATTTCCGTTTACACCTGGTCTCTTTTGTCCACTTTCATCTACTTCTGTCTTGATTTCTGAGGGGAGGGTCTATGGGCGGGTAAATATATGGGCTTTTTCAGATCTTTCCATCTAATGGATGAAATAAGCTCACGCAATTTGCATATAAACGCATCCGGAGACGACACACGGAGAACATCAGCTTTAGTTTCTGCCCTGACAGACACAAGACCAGCCGAACGCTGTGAGTGTGTGTTAGAAATCAGGGATGGAGAGACAACTTTGAGCTTGTGGTACATTTTTCATCTTCAAAGCACGTATCCCATAATGTTTAGGTCCGTAGCGGATAGCAGGCGGTCTTTTAGTGGCTGGTCAAATGCATTTGACCACATGAGCGTTGAGTTTACGACTACCTCTGGAAGTGGTCAGACTCAATTTTCATTGGCTTTCACTGGCGTCATCCACTTGTGATCCGATCGACCAAAATGCATCTTAAGCTCTGGGACCGTTTTTGGGGATTTCCGCCCGGATTTGGCCTCCCCAAATTGAAAAGCTTCCCATACCCACATACAGTGGTCTCTAAATACACAATTTTGGTGTCATTTTAAAGGAAACCCTTTTGAAGTTTCATAAACCACTGCTAAAAGGGATGAACAGGTAAGTATATGTTGTCTAAGCTGTAATACCCCCCCCCCCCCCAAAAAAAGAGATGCTTTTTGATTTTTTTGGTTATAAATTCATTGTTGAAAGTGTGTAACTCAGGGCCTGTGTGCTCTAGCACCCTGCAGACAGTTTGGGCTGTTTCCATTAGATTATAGAAAATACTGGAGAAAATAATTTTGTCTGTATCATGTGTGCAAGATTTATTCAAATGGATCTGAAGGGAGGATCACAGGGCCTGAGTTACACGCTTTCAAAAATGAATTTAAACCAAAAAAAAAAAAAAACGTCTCTTTTTTTTGGAGGGGGTGGGGGTGGGGGGTATTACAGCTCAGACAACATATACTTACATGTTTATCACTTTTAGCAGGTTTTTTTGTAACTTCAAAGGGTTTCCTGTAAAATGACACCAAAATGGTGTATTTAGAGACACTATGTGGGTATGGGAAGCTTTTCAATTTGGGTCGGCCAAATCCAGGCGGAAATATTCCCGGAGTAATTTAGTGTAAATTAGTTACTTTGTGTAAAACATGCCAAAGTGATGCATATCTCCAGAAAGTAGAGACTCTAAGCTTTCACATGGTACCAAATATGAGGTCAGAGCTCCTTCACAGACATTTAAAATTGAAAGTATAGACATGATGATTCGATACAGGGTACTGTACAGGAGTTTAAGTGTTTAATACCAGGTGTAAACAGGGCCTTAGTTCACCCGAAAATGTCATTTACTCTCACTCATGTCATTCCACAAACTGGAAAAAGTTGATATTTTGAAGAGTTTCAACTGTTTTTGTCCCTTCGATTAAAAATCAATGGGGTCCAAAAAATGGATTTGACTCCTTTCACTTTCATTGAATCAAAACATCATCTTTTGTGTTCCACGGAGAAAGTCGGACAGGTTTGGAAAGACATGTAAATGATGACAGAACATTCATGTCAGTGGTTCAGAAGATTAAAACGGCTCCATATATTTTAATAAACGCAACCATTCCTTATTTCGCTGATTTTTGGATCAAGTCATCTCTTTTGAGCTGGCCTTTCGAATGGAAATGCAATGGGCTGACATGGTAATTGATCTCTGATTGGTAGGTTTGTGGGTATGTAACCATGGAGAGCATTTTTCAGTTCTCCAGGCCACATGCTAGCCGCCTCCCGCTGATATCAGCTCACTTAGTCTCTGTAGGGAAGGCAAATTACTGCCTTTCTTCTGCACAAACCTGCTGAAACGTAGTTAGCCATTTATAGGTCTGAACACTTTGGCCTAATTTAATGGATGGCCTCACTCTAACTCAAAAAACACAGGTCATTAGATTAGCAATTGATCATTTTTTTAATGCTTTAAAATGATTTTTCAAACCTAAACTATTCCTGAAATTACACCTTATTGTGATGCAGCCATTGACTAGAGTGATTGAGAGCAAGCTAATGGCATTCTTTGTTGCCACTGTGCTTTATTTCTTTCATACCTTGAGACGAAGCCACAATCCAGTCTCCGGGTTGTCTTACAAATGATACATTTAAAAAGGGCAGCCAAGCTTGCGTTAATATCCCTTTGTACTCCGCATTACCGAAAAGGCTATAAAGGGCATCCAGAGATGACTGGCGAATGATAAACCGGCCTTACCTCCTCATTAGCTTTATGGAAGAGTCGCTCCGTTTGTCGGCAGGGATGAGACGGGCTTCGCTTGACCCTGGAAGAGGCGATGTGGAGCAGATAGCAGAGGTGTGTTTGAAGCTCAAGTAGGTTACAAATTGTTAAAAGTTGGTAACTCCATGTGGGCTGTTTGCCCAAGGCTCTGGTTTTGTTTGTTTGTTGTTGTTTTTCAGAACATTATGGCCCATTTTTGAGAGTTCTTTCTCTTTTGGCATTAGCAAGTTTTTCTGTTACAAGTGAAAATTTGCATGCGGTTTACGAATAAGAAGCAATTAATTGTCACCATCCTTCTGATATGTAAAATACTTTTTTAATGTAGTAGTTCTTTTGAAATGTTGCAGTTCCTGCTGTGAACCCAAAGGAGGTGCGTCTATCATAAAATACTGATGAAAATACACTCACCTAAAGGATTATTAGGAACACATACTAATTCTGTGTTTGACCCCTTTTCACCTTCAGAACTGCCTTAATTCTACGTGGCATTGATTCAACAAGGTGCTGAAAGCATTCTTTAGAAATGTTGGCCCATATTGATAGGAGAGCATCTTGCAGTTGATGGAGATTTGTGGGATGCACATCCAGGGCACGAAGCTCCCGTTCCACCACATCCCAAAGATGCTCTATTGAGTTGAGATCTGGTGACTGTGTGGGCCATTTTAGTAAAGGAACTCATTGTCATGTTCAAGAAACCAATTTGAAATGATTGAAGCTTTGTGACATGGAGCATTATCCTGCTGGAAGTAGCCATCAGAGGATCGGGACATGGTGGTCATAAAGGGATGGACATGGTCAGAAACAATGCTCAGGTAGGCTGTGGCATTTAAACGTTGCCCAAATGGCACTAAGGGGCCTAAAGTGTGCCAAGAAAACATCCCCCACACCATTACACCACCACCACCAGCCTGCACAGTGGTAACAAGGCATGATGGATCCATGTTCTCATTCTGTTTACGCCAAATTCTGACTCTACCATCTGAATGTCTCAACAGAAATCGAGACTCATCAGACCAGGCAACATTTTTCCAGTCTTCAACTGTCCAATTTTGGTGAGCTCGTGCAAATTGTAGCCTCTTTTTCCTACTTGTAGTGGAGATGAGTGGTACCCGGTGGGGTCTTCTGCTGTTGTAGCCCATCCGCCTCAAGGTTGTGTGTGTTGTGGCTTCACAAATGCTTTGCTGCAGACCTCGGTTGTAACGAGTGGTTATTTCAGTCAAAGTTGCTCTTCTATCAGCTTGAATCAGTCGGCCCATTCTCCTCTGACCTCGAGCATCAACAAGGCATTTTCTCCCACAGGACTGCCGCATACTGGATGCTTTTCCCTTTTCACACCATTCTTCATTAACCCTAGAAATGGTTGTGCGTGAAAATCCCAGTAACTGAGCAGATTGTGAAATACTCAGTCTGGCACCAACAACCATGCCACGCTCAAAATTGCTTAAATCACCTTTCTTTCCCATTCTGACATTCAGTTTGGAGTTCAGGAGATTGTCTTGACCAGGACCACACCCCTAAATGCATTGAAGCAACTGCCATGTGATTGGTTGATTAGATAATTGCATTAATGAGAAATTGAACAGGTGTTCCTAATAATCCTTTAGGTGAGTGTAGTTTGAGCTCTCCGAAAATAATATCGATCCAACGGCAAATCACCTGAAATGCTTAATAAATAACCATGCTAGTATTTGTGGCGTTTTATGAATGACAGGCCATATTCTGTGTGAGTGTCTGCTGATGGGAATTAATTTAATGATAGTGTTGTTTTCCTCATTGTGTTGTCAGGAAGCCAATTAATTTCATCCTCAAGTAACGGCAGATCGCAAATATTTTGCAGGGTTTATCTTGGAAGCTGTATGTAGCCTTGCATCTGAAAGAAATTGCTAATTAGACATGATTGAAGGCATGTCAGGAGTACATGGAGTATATACATGGAGTTATAATGGCAGGACACATCCATCAAACATGCACCGACTCGGTGAGCTCCTCCCAGGGGACACTGATTAACCCTTCCCCTGGATGAACTGCATAAATTGTGTGCCTTTTTTTCTCCCCCGCTGTTAGCGTGTACTGTCTGTTGCGTATATATGAAGGCCAGGACGTGATTTAATCATTGGCTGTATTATACGCTGGGTTCTCGGGGCACCGTCCTTGCTGTGCATACATCAATTACACACACAGACGCACATGGGCTTTAATAAGCCTGCAAGTGTGCTGTTGGCAGTAGTAGTGTCACTGAGACTGATGGTTGTGACAGCAGGCGGGTGATAATTAACCAAGATTCCCGCTATTCGCTGTCTCTCGCGCACACACGCTTCTGTATGGAGCTGGATAGAGGCAGGTTACAGTGTGTGTCCGCGTCTTTTTAAGGGGCACAAATGGTGCACTAAACAAACCAGGGTCGCGGTTCAAGTGTTCCCTCAGGGCAGAGCAGGTGACTGAGCATTAGCTGGTGGGAAGTTTGTCCCGGTCTAATTAAATCTTAGAGAAGTCGACCCCACGTCTTTTTGCGAAGACATTAGATATGCCCTTGATCATCCTGTGGCTATTAATATTTTAAACAAAAATGTAATGAAGCACATTAAAGGGTCTTTTAAACAACATTTTCATTCGCTTTCACATATTTTGAAAGGACTTTAGCTCTCATTAATTGATTTGATGGTGTAAAGTGTGTTTTGTATCAGAGTCGAATCTAAATGTGGATTGTGGGGGATCTAGTTTCCTCCTGTTCCTTTTTTTTAACCCAGATGTAAAGGCTGAAGGTCTAGAGTCGACCACCCTTGAAAGTAGAGTTGTCGAAAGTACCAACTTCGGTACCAAGTCGTGTGTTTTCTTCGTTACCTTTGTGTGCACATGCTCAACATGTATATATGTCTGTGATTTGTGATCAACGCTCTTCACCGAGCGCCTACACCGATACACACGGGAGCGTTAGAAAGCAGGAAATCACGATTATTTTGGTCAATATTGAAATCATGATTATTTAAAGGGTAACTAAACCCTAAACCAACTTTTTTTAGTTAATGATCTGTAATACTGGGGCTTTATTAATGCTGTTCATTGATTCGAGTAAATGTTTTGACATTTGAGTATAAAGTGTTTTAATTCTATAAAATATGGTGTAAAACCGCCAAAGTGCTGCCCTCTTAAGGTTGAACGGTGGCTACTGCAGTTGAATTTTCCTATTGGACGTTGTGGTACATCGTGACGTAGGATGGTACCTCCAACGGCTCACTATCCGCGCCCCTGGCACGAGCTCACCACGCCCTCAGAAATGTTTCCCCCAATCACATGATGAGAACGGCTTCACTCCAGTATGAACTGTCATGTTACATGAAGTAAACATTATGAATGAAACTCACTTGACACTTGCTTTAACATTGTATTGAAGAAAATGCGGTTAAATAATGCAGTTGTCAGTACACGTCAGGCTTTTCTTGCGATATTATTGCCGCCCGTCATGTGTACAGATAATTTCATACATGAGACGCACTTTCAAACCCTGACACGCAAGTGGTTGCCACGAACGCAGATACCGGTAGATTAGGTCGGTTCTCTTGCGCGGCTGCTTCACTAGCATCGTCTGCATCGGGAGTTAACGCAGTTTGAGCAGCGGCTCGCATTGATAAGGCTCCGGGTTTGTGTCTACAGACAATCCACCCTCTTCTACTTCAGGTGAAGGTAGGAGAAATGACCGCTCTGTTGCAAAGCTGGCGTCACTCCAGTCATTCTCCATCTCTGCGACTCGCGAGTCAGACAGCTGTCAATCAATCCGTCACTGCGGGTCTCAGGTGCACACCCTCCGCTCAGCCCCGCCCTCGGTTCGTCCCCTCTGTGTCCGCCGGGCTCTGCCCACTTTTCCAGCATTTTTTGAAAATTGCCAGTGGGTGGAGTTAAGCTCTGAGCAGGGGTTTAGTTACCCTTTAAAGGATGGATGAAATGCTGTTTCATGCATACTGAGCTTTTTACAATGTTAAAGAGTTGGATTCCCATGCTAAACATGGACAAAGTTTCAAAAATTAATTGATGTAGTAATTCGGTGCCAAAAATACACCTTCCGGTTTCTGAAAGTTTTTTTCCGAGTATGGGTCTGTGTGACGTGAAATGGGGCGGAATTTCCTTATACGGGTCCTAAGGGCACTTCATCTCGGAAGGGCGCGCGCGCACCCATAGACCAGAGCGAGAGAGCGAAAGCAGTACGCCCATCAAAGCGACTTCACGACATCAACAATGTCACCAAAGAAGCATGTTTTGGTTGTCAGGGCAAGACAACCCTGTACAGCTTCCCAAAGAACCCAGTGTTAATGGGACCGTGGATGGAGTTTGTTTTTCCGGAGCAGCAACGGAGTTGTGCAAGTGTTTTGTTTGTTCCCTGCATTTCGGCGACAATGGTTTTATAAGCAAGGCTCAGTTCGACGCCTGATTAGTAGCTCGTCTAATGCTCAAAGATGGAGCGGTTAAGGTTCACGGTGATGCGTTGGAAGCAGGCGGTGAGTAAAACTGCTTCAAATGTCTTTGTGTTGTTAGCTATCGACTCGTTCATTTAAATGCGCTACTATTCCATTGTTTTTCTATGTAAACACACACTAGTCTGAAGTGCAAAACCGTTATGATTGCTACTGCTAACATTAACTCGCATACAATAGTCCACAAGCCAAATTATATCTTCATAAACCATGAGTGTAAACACACAAATGTTGTAAAACTCACGCATGACAAGCCGCTAAGCAAGTATATAAGTTACAGCTACAGTACATACATAGAGAAGTCCTGCTGTAGTTGTTGCTGCTTCTCCTGTTCAATTTCAGCCTCTGGATCAGATTCTGGATCATATATGTATGGCTAAATCTGATTGATCTCCATGGTTTATTTAGGATTACGTTTTTTTCCACGTTTAAGGATGTCACAGCTTTCAGACGCTCTCAACGCAATAGCTGTGCACGCTCGTCATTCTTTAGCTCCGCCCACACGATACGCCTACAGCCGCTCGTTTTTTATCTGGAAAGACTTGGTACAGCGCATCTTTCTTTTATAAATATAATAAGACTAAAGACTTTTCGGAGATATGAAGGATTCAGTACTACTCTATAGGTACTCAATATTGACATGAGATTGACTGAAACTGAGTGCCCCCCCCCCCCCCTTTAATATGATTATTGGTGGGTGATATGATCAAAATCTTATTTCACGATACAAGTAATTTTAAATGTCAGTAAAATTTCGCAATTATCAATACTTAAGCAAAAACTAATGCTATTTTAATTAATGTTAGTAAAACGTTCTCAAAACAGTTACAGAAGACAAGTAAACAGTCAGCAATACAATAAGAACAAAGAAACTAATTACAAACATGTTTTTTCAGGAAAGATGTAATAACAGTGGTATTCAGATAATAGCCTCCAACAGAAATTGAATAATGTTATCAAATGTAAAATAACCCTTACATTAAATATAGATTAATCTTTATTTAAAACTACAAAAGTTATTCATTCAAGAGCAGTGAGTGAGTTATTAGGCTGCTGTCACTTTAAGAGGAACGCACGGACCCGATATACTGTTATGGTGCGTTCACACCAGACGCGAATGAAGCGAATAAATTGCGCTATTCGCGCGTAGTTGGATGCTTGAACATTTAGAGTTTATTCGCGTGTGACATTCAGTACACAACAGATGCGTCATGGGAGAGGCTTCTGCCAGCCGGCTCGTCTCGTTGCGGAATAGCTGACATGATTGTTTTAAAATATGGCGTTTTTTAAAAAGAGCGTTTTTTACAATTTACCAGACTGTCCGACCTCCTCACTCACTTTCTTCCAAGCAAGATCCTTTTTATTCCTTCACGCGAATCACGCTAGTTGAAAAATCTGAACTTTGGCGGATATTCGCGCCGCGTTAACCAATCAGGAGCTTGCTCTAGTAGGGACAACAGTGAGGACAAATCATATGTGGATACCCGGAGCTGTACGTACTTTATAGAAACAGGAATAAAAGGAACTTGAAAGTGCATTGGACTGAATGCGGCAGCGGCACAATAATCGTTTTACCTCGATTATCTTGTCATAATCGTTGGAAGCCGAAATTGAAATTGAAATATGATTTATTGCACAGCCCTAGCAGGTGTCTTTCAGCGGCTCCCTAATATATCCGCTGATAGACGGATCCGCCGATAGATGCCTGCTTTCAAACATGATGAAGAGCGTCAAAGACGTCTATATACAAAATGTTTTTGAAGCATTGATCATTGTAGCCAATCACAGACATATGTTGAACTTGTGAACATGATGGCCAATCAGAGGTGTTTATGAATCTGTTCAGCAGCGCTCAAAATAAATATTGAATATCGAAGTCGGTACTTTTGGCAACACTACTTGAAAGTTTAAGCGGATAATCACGATTATTTTGCAAAAAAATTTTTTTATTAAACTCGTGGAGGCTTGTTTTCAGTACAAGATGATGGAAATGTCAAACGGAGGGGAAAAAAAACCTTTTCAGGATTGATAACCAGTGGGCTAAAAACGATTATGCTTAATTAACTGGGAGAAGCAGAAATCATGATTAAAATACGATTAATCGTGCAGCTCTACTCCAAAGTATCTCCACGTATCCCAGTAGTGACTTTTCCACATTTGTCATTATTTAATATCAAACACATTAAAGCCATATCATCAATGTTAAACAGCATTAAATTATTGCTTTAACTATTGGAAAGTTTTTAGGCTGAATTGCCTACAACAGGAGCCCAAAACAACGACTAGCCTACATTTTGACATTGACCGTAACAAATATCCCCACGCCGGCCAGTGGAAAAGGAAAGCCGTTTTGTGTAGATTGATTTGAGCTTAAGTGCGTGAACGGTTTCAGTGAAATTAGTTATGGTTCTCTTTGTGTTTTCAGAGGTTTACTGAGAGCCACAGTAGGTTATATTGATGAGTTTTTCTGTGGGGAAGCTATTGTGCGTAATGCAGGAAACCAATAGGAAGAGATGTTCATTTGTCTGAATTGCCTGTGTAAATATGGCCCTCGGTGGGTGGCTGTGGTGTGTGTGTGTGCAGAAAGAGTTTTTATTTTGGCTTAAAAGACCTGAGATGTGATTAACATAGACATGAAAGCAAGTCTGCAAAAGCTAGAAAAACAGTTTTCAATGGGCCTCATTCATTAAACTCGAGTAGAATGAATTTGTGTCAACCATTCATAAAACAAGTTGCTTAGTCGCATTAAACTCAATGCTATTGCGCAAGAATCCTTTAATGAACAATTTGCACAAATACAGTATTCAATAGCCAAATTTATAGCATTTTTACATTTTTGCAATGCTTTACATAAAAATGCTTTTCAATACAATTTCAATGGGCAAATACTTATACCTCTACTCCAACTAAAGTCTGTTGGCACATTATATAATATATGCTAGCAAACTGCACTTTTACAAGGACTGCAATGCTGTAAACTTTTGTCTTGTGAAGGCCTCAAAATAACCTTGTTGGTGTGATGCCCCCCGTGTAACATAAGATTTGAGCTGCCAGCTAATTTCTGAATCTCTGTTTACTGTATTCTGTTCATTGTTACGATCTCTGTCATCATATTGGCCCTGACGGTGAGTTACGGCATGTAATTGAAAAGCGATGGGGGGAATTTAACGACGTGTACGGCTCCCCGGTGACCTGTGGAAAGTGTTCGCTTCCCCTTATTTTCCCCTTTTTCCGCATCCGATGCCATGATTAATGGCCACTGTGTTTATCCAGAACCTCAGCGAGGAAGAGAATGATTGGCCATGACCAATTCTGTTAGTTGTCTGGGGGGGGGGGGGTTTGGAGGCTCGCTTTTGTCCCATGATAGGTCGGTGTCATTTCAGGACGTGCTGTATTAATGAAAGCCAAGGGCCCGTTTATACACACATAGTCAGGGAAATGTAAGCTGCGCTTTTAAATGCAGATGATTTTGAAGCTCCATTATTGTGGTTAACCTTCCTTTCTAGCATATCTCACCCAGAATCCTCAGAGGAGAGCCGCTCGGAGCTGTGAGTCATAGTCTTTTTGTTAGATTACGTGGGCGTCAAAAGCAACGAAAATATTGCAGCCTTGCGTGAGTTTGGGAATTGCAGATGCGACTTTGAGATTCTTGAAATGCAAATGATGAATTGAGTCATTGGTGCCCTCTACTCTAGGAACGTTATTGCTGGAAGAAAGGCCTTTTTAGACTTTCCCTGGGTGGGTGACGCCTCACTGGTTTAATTCTACAATCACATACCTTCCCTAAATTGGGATTACTCAATTTCTGTCTTTCAAATGCACTGTAATGGCTGGTACACATTACTCAAGTTGCATTGAACTCTACGGAGAGACCATAACTTTGAACAAACTTTCAAAGTACATCCAATGATTACTGGCCAATTTGCATCAAATAAACACGAATATGAGAATGCATATCAAGATTCAATGAGTTACACTAGTAGTGGCTATCACCAGACCAAGCACACATTAGTCTTGGGGAGTCTGCTCTGTATTTTCTACTGCACAAGAGGCGCGATCAACGGGCATAATTCAAATGACTCAAATGATTTCAACCAGTCAGACCAATGATCCATCGCTTCTCTATCCGTCATTGTGTTAAACCCGTCAATAGCGTGCCAGGTGGATAAGTCGGTTTGTGATTGGCCCCCGCAAATTTGTAACGGAAGCAGGATAGAAAATTGTACAGGTTTCCAGCCTGAGCTGCAGGGCGAAATTAAATTGCGGGCAGATCGGGCTGGGTTTACCCAGTCTAAAGGCCTGTGCGCAGCAGGACGATTATCGCACATGTTTTTCGAGAAGTTTTCTGCACGTCTTTGTGTTCACACCCATGCGATTTTCACTAGCGATGTGCCGAGTGAACGTGCAAAATTCAGTAGATGGTGCTCCCGGTACACAAGATGGTGCTGCGCCACTTTACGCTTCTGACACTCGCTCGTCACGCAGAAGGAGAAGAGAGACAGTATTTACATGCTTGCCAAAACCATTCACACACTTTTTGCAAACTGGCAAGCAGCATTAGCAGTAGGGCTGCAACAAACGATTATTTTAATAATCGATTAAGCTAACGATTATTAGAGCGATTAATCGACTGATCATCAATTATTGTCATTGCCATCGACGACTAATCAGTACATTTTTGAACGATTATTCAGCTTTTTCAATTAGTTAAAGCATTGAGTTATACATATTCGAACTATGATATATAAAAAAGAAAGTCACTTCAGCTTTTGAAATGGTTGTTTTAATGAACTTTGAGCCAAATTCTCAGAACTCAAATCACACACAAATGCTCTCTAAGCATTGTCTAAATATTCTGTTCGCTTTCAATTGAAAAAATAAATAATAATAAACAAAAATTAGCTGCATTACAGACAACAACAAAAAAAATAGATGTTTGAATGTAAACATCTCTTGGCATCAGTATTAAGAGCTTCATTTGTAAAACAATAATAGGCCCACTGCTTTTCTTAGAACTGAAGCTGAGGACATTTACTTCAGGACACAAAGAATGGTAAAAATATTAATCTGCAAATGACATCGCAGACAAAATGACATTATATTAATTAATCTCTTACATGACAATTTAGCTGACAGATTCTTATTCACCTTTTAATTAACAATATGAAAAAGTAACTGATATGATATTCTTCCTAACATCGCCTTTTGTAAGTCTTCATGCGTATGAACAAAATACAGGCAAGTGATGAGACTCTAATACCTAATAGTGTTATAATAATAAAAACAGTCCTGACTCCAAGCTCGATCACACTTTATTCTATGCTAAATAAATCATCACATTACTGTAATTATATTATTATTGTTAATATTATTACAATTATTACTAGTATTGCATTCTCTAATAGAGATTTACCGCTAGTTAGTTAGTTAGTTCTTTCCTCTTTAAGTGCTCAACATGCACGTTGTGCTCCCGTGAAAAGTTTGGCCTTGCGCGTCTCAATCAGCTCCTGGTTCAGTATTCAGGGCACTGATCAGGACACGAGTCAATGGGCTGATCCCTGATCAGTGCACTGATCTACTGAACTAGGAGCTGATTGAGATGCAGCCTTAGTTTGAAGTTTTGTGAAACTTTCCCACATCTTGCTAGTTCAGATTTGTTTGCATTCCGTCATTCGCGCTGTTTTTTTCTTCTACAGCAACATTTGTAAGGGCTGCATTACACTCTAGCGCTACAGCGCCATAGCAGTCAAATCGCGATATTGCAGGCCCTTACATTAGGTCACATGAGATGAAACGACTACTCTACAAAGATATTTGTAGACAATTTTTTATTGTCGACAATGTCGACTAATCATTTCAGCACTAATTAGCAGCTCATCTTCTTGAGCGCCACCAAGTCGTGTTTTACTGTCACTTCAGCAGCTTCAGGCCTGTGAACACGCCGATCTCATTGGTCGGACAGTTTTTAAAGCACCAAAACAAAAAAAACTACTTTTACGGCTGCCGTTTTGCGCGTTGGTGTGCACACTCACATTGGTGACCTTTGTTTAATCACGAGGCGTTAAACGTCGGCGATAAACGCGTGCAAAAATCGTCCCAGTGTGAACAGGCCTTAACACTAGTATAAAGATATGACATTCAGGGAACAATCATTGGAATATACACATTATTCGCAATTAAATGCATGAAAATTGCCCCCCTAACAGTTTATAGTGTTCATGTTGAGGTTAAAATGACTTGTGATGTTTGTGCCGGTAAGTGCATTGGATCTCTGATGTGAAATGGTGAAAATTGTCCTTTATTCACCCTCACACTTGCAACGAAAGTCAACGGGATCCAGTGTTTTTTAAACTTCAGCATTCTTCAGAGCCTCTCCTTTTGTGTTCTGCTGAAGAAAGTCATACATTTTTGAGGGTGAGTAAATGATGACCATTATTATTTATAGGTGATTTTTATCCCTTTAAAGCAGGGGATAAAACTCACCTGCCTGTAATAACTAATAACCCTTCAGACCTTGATTAACTTGTTCAGGTGTGTTTGATTCGGGTTGAAGCCAGGACCGGAGTTCGCCACCCCTGCTTTAAAGCATCTCAGTGTCTCTAAAACGTCAGTGTTCTTTATTCTTTACATTTTATTTTTGTTGATTAATATCTCTCGAAGGTCTCACGGTTTCCTTAGACCCCCGACACGCATATATCCCTCCGTTTAAACCCTCAAGCTACATTCTCTCTTTCATTGTTGTCCTTTTTTATGTTATGATGGATTTATCCACTGAAAAAAACAATTTACTTTCCCAGTGCAATTTTGCCATGACGACAGTGATAGATAACGGAGATGTCAGTTTATTAACGGTTCCTGAGTAGTTTATTCCGCTCGCTTTGAGGACCAGGATATGTTTTTTTTTTTTTTTTTTTTCTCCCATCCAGAGAGTTTGAGCATACATTTCTTTAAAGCCGTTCTGAGCGCCTGCTGAGAAGAGATAAAAGCAACGCAGTGGAAGAGGAGAGTTCGACTCTAATGCAGGGGGCAGTTGCAGACAGGTGCGAATAAGAAATAAAGGATAAAAAAAACAGAGATGGAGATGAAAACGAAGCCATGGACAGCTAGTTCCCAAGCTTCATGATCCACCCAGCATGGGCTCCACCTAGAGATTATTTTCTATATAAGATCATTCCTTTGACCTACACCAAAAAAGAAATCCAGCTAGTCTTTGTAATCGGCCCTGGGAGCCACTTGTGTCCCTCTCCGTCCATACCTGTTTTTCTTCTAGTAGAAATGTAGACGGCACCATTGTGTGTGTGCGTCTTTTCTTTTCTAAACCATTCATGCACGCACAGACTTTCTAAACTAGTGGTGCACTGATACACACTTAACTGGTCCGATCTTAGGCTGTCAAGTAATAATAAAACAAACATCTTTTACTATGAATGCAACATTAAGACACCACCAAAATTCACTTTTACATGGTGTTTGAACATAAATGTGTCCGCAGTGTGTGTACACAACCAGCCTATAATGGTAAAAATCCACTCACTCCTTTCTTTAATCCCCATAAATCATAAGCAATGTCTCAGAACAAGCCGTATGTAGATTCTAGTAGTGTGATGTCACATGATCAGGCCCCGCCCACAACTGTTGTTGGACTCCGCCCTATTAGCATAGACCCCGCCCACTGTGAGCTGTACAGTGTACACAGTCCGCCATGTGTATCTCCTCGCCAGAGCATTCAAGTAAGAAATGTATTCTTATTAAAGCTACTTAAGTTATTCAGTCAAGATCAGAGAGTTAACAGCATATTTAGCAGTAGGTACTGTATATTACGTCACTTTAATACACAGATCTGATATACACATGTGAATTATTTACGTTCACAGACATAACCGACTGTGTTTATGTGAGCCGTGTGTGTTTTTGACATAACCTTGTGTGTGTTTGACAGTTGAAGCGCAATAAGACGTGAAAGAGCATTTAGTTTAATACTCACGGGACGTGACGTCCAGCTTTCTGTGTGTGTGCTTCAGGTGTGTGTGTGCGCTCAGAAAACCATATATCAGAAGATTAGACTGATACGGCTTTAAAATGCAGATCATAAACTCTCATGATCATGCGAGCGCGATAGACATGATTGAAACCAAACAGATGTTTTAGTTTTTGGCAGAGTATCGGAGGCACGAGCTGTACAGGCTCCGCCCTCTTCTGAAAAGGGGGCGGGGAGCAGCAGTTCATTTGCATTTAAAGACACGTGCACAAAAACAGTTTTTCCTTCCACTCAAACATGGTTTAATCAATGATCTGTGGGATATTTAGAGCTGAAACTTCAGACACATTCTGGGGACACCTGAGACTTGTATTGCATCTTGTAAAAAGGAGAATAATAGGTTCCCTTTTAAGTTAAAAGCAGTTAAAGTGAAAAAGTAATAGCTGTTGAGAATGATTCCCATGTGAACTTTTGACCCAATTTGCAGTCAGGGTGAGTGGACATTACTGTAGTTGCCGTGATCCAGCAGATTTTGGTCAGTCGGAAGGAAGTTGGTAGGAACGGGTCTCGAATCATCAAATTGTAATAATCATTCAAATTCTAAGAGGATAACAATGTCCACTATCACCCAGAGGAACAATATAATTGGAATCACTTTCAGAATGTTTTATTTTTTACCATCTGATGAATGATAAAAACATTGGAAAAAAGTGTCAAACTTTAAAGGGATAGCTCTCTCAAAAATAAAAATTATCCCACGATATACTCTCCCTCAAGTCATCCTAGGTGTGTAAGACATTCTTCTTTCAGACGAACACAATCAGAGTTATATTAAAAATGTCCTGGCTTATTCAAGTTTTATAATGGCAGCCCAAAAAAGTGCATCCATCCATCATATAACTGCTCCACATGGCTCCGGGGGTTAATAAAGGCCTTCTGAAGCGAATCGCTGGGTTTGTGTAAGAAAAATATCCATATTTAATACGTTATAAAGTAAAATATCCAGCTTCCGGCGGACCACCTTCCGTATTCAAAGCATAACTGGCACGACGATGACGTCGGACATAGCGCAAGCATTTTGATCTGCGAGAGGCGTTACACTTTCTGCGTACGTTGAATACGGAAGCTAGATGTTTTACTTTATAACGTGTTAAATATGGATATTTTTCTTACACAAACCCATCGATTCACTTCAGAAGGCTTTAAAGGGTTAGTTCACCCAAAAATGAAAATTCTGTCATTAATTACTTCCCCTCATGTCGTTCGACACTCGTAAGACCTCCGTTCATCTTCAGAACACAAATGAAGATATTTTAGTGTAAATCTCCATTGGCACAATGGCACTTTACACTCTCAAGACCCTTAAAAGGCACTAAAGACGTCGTTACAAAGTCCATCTCACTACAGTGGTTCTACAATAACTTTATGAATCGATGAGAATAGTTTTTGGTGCAAAAAAACCCTAAATAACGACTTATATAGTGATGACCGATTTCAAAACACAGCCTCATGAAGCTTCAAAGCGTTATGAATCAGTGAGTCGAATCAGCGGTTTGGATCGCCAAAGTCGCATGATTTCAGCAGTTTGGTGTTTTGACATGCGAACCGAATCATGATTCGACTCACTGATTCATAACGCTTCGAAGCTTCATGATGCCGTGTTTTGAAATCGTCATCACTAAATGTCGTTATTTAGGGGTTTTTTGCGCACAAAAACTATTCTCGCCGATTCATAAAGTTATTGTAGAACCACTGTAGTGAGATGGACTTTATAACGACGTCTTTAGTGCCTTTTATGGGTTAGTTTTTAAGTAAAATATCTTCATTTGTGTTCCGAAGATGAACGGAGGTCTTACGGGTACATGAGGGTACGTAATTAATGACAGAATTTTCATTTTTGGGTGAACTAACCCTTTTACCCCCTGGAGCCGTGTGGAGCAGTTATATGATGGATGAATGCACTTTTTTTTTGAGCTTCAAATTTTGGGCTGCCATTATAAAGCTTGGAAGAGCCAGGACATTTTTAATATAACTCTGATTGTATTCGTCTGAAAGAAGAGTCATATACACTCTGAGTAAATCATCGGATCATTTTCATTTTTGGGTTTATCATCCATTGCTGTAGATTGCAATGTAGTTATCATTTTAGTTATTGTTCTGGAGGAACTAAGACTTTCAGTGCCACTCACCTCCCACTCCTGTCGAGGTTTCTACAAGTGTTTGTTATATTTAAGTGCTTTATTACACTAAACTAATGCGTTATTTTGGCAACCCTAGTCTAAATGTAAGCAGTCGAGGTGAATTTGCAGCTGTGGAAGTGCAGAGGAAAGCTTGTTGAAGTGTGTGTGTGTGTGTGTGTGTGTGTGTGTGTACTTTATTGCAAGCAGTTTTCCTTGTTCTGCTTGGAATCAGTTATTTATTTCCTAATGCCTCAGCTGTGTTTTAATTAAGGATGTGTGCTTGCTGCTCTGTTGGAAATTAATTTACATTTGCCTGAAAATAAGAAGTAATCAAAGACTGTTCAGATCAAAACCGGAGAGACTGCAGCACAATTAAAAAAACCTGCAGCGCAGACCCTGTATCGAGCAGATATTCTCCATTGACCCAGTTTGGGTTCCTCTGGGACCTCAGCGCTTCCAGAAGCCGTTTAACCTTCTCCAGCTAATGATGGCGGTCAGGTAGGCAGGCACAGGACAGTGAGAGAAAGTGTGGGTATTATTAACTTTGTTTTATTAGGCGTCTCCCTATGGGTTCGAGCGCTTTGAGGTGTGAGTGTTAATTGGTGTTGTTTTAAGAGCCTTTGTTCTGCGGAGTAACAGTGTACGGAATTGGAGACGACACACTTTTGTTCTTTGAAGGATGTTGAAGCTTTATGGAAGCAAATATATTTTATGCTGATGGTCGTATAAAGCTGTTTACACCTTGTCTCATTTCTGGTGATTCGATCATGATGACAGTGCCAAATATAGGACCTAAAACGGTCGCAGAGATGGCTTTGGTCTTCTTGGAGATAAGGCTGCGTGTTTGTTTTGGCATTGTTCCTATAGACGCTGCTTCTTATCTCATTCACCTGGAGGCTTCTGTGCATGTATGAAAGTGTGCATGTGAATGTTTTGCTTTGCTGTGTGTTCTCTCTCTCTCGTAGCCTTTTTATATCAGCCATGCCGAACACTCCTCATAGCCATTTCAAGATTGTCAGCACCGCCCAATAAGCATCAACCCACTTGAATCAAATGAATTGAAATATTACTTATATAATCTTCTTAACACTTTTTGTCAATGGATAATGCACATCTGTTTTTAAATAATAAATCATTTTAGTTAATATTGTGCAAAACATTTGGTTAAAATGAAATTGCAAAGAACTTGAGGAATTAGAATGATAGTCTTTACCAAAGTTTGAACATTTTGTACACACCTTGCATGTTTGTTTATAGGGGTGTGACGATATATCGTTAAACGATATATCACGATATAAAAATGTGACGATATGTATCGTTGATGGAAACGATATGATTCGCGATATAGATTTGTTTTGGCAAAGGCTCAACTTGCTGTAGTCGGCCGATTTATAAGGTGTAATTCACCCAAACACAAATTTACAAATGTACCACAAATGTAAACTCTGTCATCATGTACTCACCATCATGTTGTTTTTCGTTTAACTTCAAAACACAAATGGAGATATTCTTCCTATCCCTCCATTTTAAAGTCCATTCCTCTCAAACTTAAAAGATAAAAAAAATGTCATAAAGGCATCGTAAAAATACCTAATCGAGCGTCTAATCCAAATCCCAGTCTTCTGAAGAGAGACAGTGGTTTTACATCGGCGCTAGGGATGCCACAATTCTCAATATAATATTGAACCGTTCGGTACGGCATTCACGGTTCAATACGCGCCTGTGAATTGCTGTTTTTCGGTTTTGCATTTAATTAAGTATTTTTCTACAAATTCTATAATTTTCCTCCATCCCAATACTGAACAACACGACATACATTCACATCACACGTTAGTGGTAGAGTTATACTCACGGAACACTATAAACATTCACCATCACGAAAGTTCATTATTTGCATGCGTTTTAAAGCCTTGCCGGCTCATTCGCTTGCGCGGTTTTAAACATGCGCTTTTCCGAGCGCGCGCACTAAACACCTGTCAAACACGTGAATACTGAACTAAGTAGTCTTACTGCGCTAATACTGTCAAATACACACAAGGTTAATATAAACACAGTCGGTTATGTCTAAAGTGAAAGTAAAATCGGCGTGTGTCTGTATATTAGATGCACGGAGGTCTTAAGCAGTGCAGTAGTGAACACGCGGTCCTTAAAGGGACAGTTCACCTATAAAATTATGTCATTATTTACTCACTCTAATATTGTTCCAAACCTGTATTCATTTCTCATTTTTGAGTGAACTATCAATTTAATGTTAATACAACAACAAAAGACAAAGAGAAAATTCCTCACTGCTCTTGACTGAAAAACTTTAATACAGTAGCTTTAATAAGAATCAGTGTATATTTTATAGTGAAGTCTATTTAGTGTTTTATTTTCTCATTCATTCAATTTCATACTTAAATGCTGCTGTACAGCTCTGAGCTGCCAGTGTAAATCTTTATATATATATATATATATTTATTTTATATTATACAATACACTAGGAATGTGTACAAGGGGTTTTTTAAAGTAAATTTTAAGTTTAAGTAAGGTTTTTTCTCCTTAACCTCTTGCTGTTCCTGTCACCTAAGAATAGAATAGCAAAAAACTGATGTGACAAGCCATCAGAACCGAACCGAACCGAAAACCGTGGGTAAAAACCGAGGTATGTATTGAACCGTGGACTAACTGTATTGTTGCATTCCTAATCGACGCGCATACTGTAGTAAACACGGATGTTCAAATGATTGTGTGACGCGTGAAAACAACACGAGAGTGAATTTACATTTTTGCTGACATTATAGTGACATTACTACATTAACCGACTATATATAATGCTGAATATAACGTATAATAATGCAACAGGAGAATATTTTTGGGTCCTGATAATACAAAAATACTCATAATATTATTTTAATAATAAAAAAAACTATTTACTTTATTTTGGCTTAAAATATTGAGATACATATTGCGTCGTGAGGTCAGTATCGTGGTTTATATAGAATTGTGACACGAGGGTATCGTTACACCCCCTATTGTTTGGCTATTTTGTTTGTTTTCTGTTTCATTTCCTTCTGCGTATTTTCCCCTAAATCAGCTCAGAAAATGCTGAAAAGTCTGGGCAAATCTGATATCTTGGTATTGGCATTTGCAAAACTCATCTGATTTAACTCTTTCCATGCCAGTGTTTTTGGAAAAATGTTGCAGCCACTGGCAGCATTTTTAAGAATAATTTTGTGTTCTGAATATTTTGTTGTATTAAGATCTGAACATGCAATATATCAAAAGAGAGAACATATCCTCTGCTGTTTTATTCTAGCTGCATGCTTTCTTTTTTTTCTTTTCACTGGGTAAGTTTCATAAAAAAGCAACATTTTGAGCAAAAAGCTGAGAAAATCTGTGTTTTTTTTATCAAAGACGACATCCAGAACAATGATCAAAACACAGATTGAGTAGATTGAGTCCATCAACACCTCTCACGGTATTTTATATATGCATATGATTACATATGATATTGCTTGTTTCTTGCTGCTTCTTTGCCTCTGTTTTGATCAGGAGATTCTGTACTCTTTCAGATGATGTGTAACAGCGCCCCCTACCGTATAACAGTGAAAACACAAAGCCAGAAATTTCCATCAATGGCGGGGAAAGAGTTAAAGGTGCACTATGTAACTTTTCCGTCCGCTAGAGGTCGCCTGTTCAAAACAAAGGCGTAGTTTGATGACGCCACGTTTGAGCGCAGAATCTTGGGACATGTGGTCTTCACCTCACAGCCGGTGGGAAAGAATCGGGATAGGACTCGGGCAGAAATCATGTTGATGGATGTGATTATTAACGTTACTGTAGTGAAGCAGAGCAGGACGAGTGTTGTGGAGCTGAGGAACCACTGGAGCGATTGTTAATAAGATGAACGCAACACACGCCTCGCGAGCAGCGGGACTTTTATTATGACACAGTCGCCGGCGGGACTTTTATTATGAAATTGATTACGCCATTTCCGCTTTTCTGGTCATGAGTATGAGGTAACACAGCTCTGTTTATCATCTGAGAGTGTGTTGATGTTGTGGCGTTACTCTGTGTGTTCTCTCAGCGGCTGCTATGACACTTGTTCACACTGCAGTGAGAGTAAAGCGTTTCTGCAAAATAAAACCAGAAACCGAGAGTAACGCAGATATGATGTCATCGACAGGCCACGCCCTCACACGTCCCGGATCCTCGGTTAAAATAGCAATTTCTCACGATTTACAAATAGTTCGAAACATTTGGGATATTGTAAGTGCTCAACTGAACAAAATATATAACACTGGCCTAGTGGTTTTTGGATATTTGACTGAAAAATATTACATATTGTAGCACTAAATTCAGATATTCATATTCATATCGCATATTCTATGTAACAGCCTGTTTTTACCTATTGAATCATTCAGATTTTGCATTTTGTTGTTTTTTCCCTTTATGTTGCCTAAGAACTTCCTTTACATGTAGTAAAAATCACTATAAACTACTACATCTTATGTCTTTATCGGCTGACATTTCGTTTCCCATCCAGTGAGACTTATGATTTGTTTTCCTGTTATGAAGTTATAACTCAATGTGTCCAGTGTGTGAAGCAGGCTCATTGTGGGGCTGAGCTGCGGTATTAAGTGTTTGTATTGTGTTTTTGGAGAGCTGCTCTCACCAAAGGGCTTTTGTCTGTCAGCCTCTTTCTGCGGCTGAGATGTTCGGTGTAAACCCGTGCTGCACCGCCGCCCCCTTCTCCTCCTGATGCCGCTGAACACAAGCTCCTAAATCAATGAGAAAAGGGCAAGCCTGACTGTGATGGGCCTCACTTTAAAAGACCCAAGGAATGAGAGGAGGAGGGGCGGAGGGAGCGCGCTGGGAGCCCAGAGACTTCATATGTGGGTTTTTTCTTCATGTGTACTCAGACATACACACAATCCAGAGGGGTTGGTGAACATCAGTCGCTTCACTGCTATACACACGCCTCTCTTGAGAGAGACTGGCGACTTCAGCTGTGGAATTAGCAAGAAGTATCTTAGAAGTAGTATATACTCGACTCGTGCTATATTCCAAGTCTTCTAAAGTAGTTTGATATCGAAGTTTAGGCTGTATTTCAAAAACACTGCAGTTCACTCTCCCTATACATTCAAATGTGGCACCTTGGACATTTTGTCCCTTCATATCTTCACACAGAGAAATAGGCTGTCAAAATTGTACCTTAACAGCTTGTCACTAGGGCAGTACCCTTAAAAGAACATCTTTTGTACCTTTTTTTTTACCACAAAAAGGTTCATAGTAGTACCTTAAGGTATGCATTTGTACTCTAATATGCACCTTATAGGAGTAAAAAAGGTACAAAGATGTCATTTTAAGGGTACTGGCCCAGTGACAAGCTGTTAAGGTAGACTGTGTGCTTGACTGAAACCATATTTATTTATTTGTTATGAAGTTAAGATTGCAATTTAGAGTTTTTGAATTTAAGTTTTGGCCATTTATCAGTATTCTCCAGAAGTTCCTCCGTCTGTCTTGCTTGTTAGTCTGATCTCTAGTAGCTACTTATAGTACAGCTGATGATGGCGGACCACACACACACACACACACACACACACACACACACACACACACACACACACACACACACACACACACACTCACTCATACCATCAGAGCAGGTGTTCTGTAAACATCCCACTTTAAGAGCTGTTCCCATCCTCCGCAGGAGTCTTTCAGCCCTCCCACACACTCTCTGATGGCTCGGAGATGATTTGAAAATGTTATTGCTCAAAGATTGCTCCTTTATAGCTCAGGAGAAATGTTCCTGCTTCAGAGTTAAGCTGACATGACCGCATCTACGGCGTGATGTTGATTGCCACGGAAAATCATTTTGACTCGTCTTTTTTCACTTTCTTTTCTTAATCGAGGTGAAAATCGTGGTTACAATGAAAGTGCACGGCCAATGCAAATAGCCTTCTGTTTTAGAAGTATAGCCTCAAGACTATTGCTCACGACTTTCTCATGATAACAGTAAGCTGGTAACTTTCACACTATACATGCACTAGTACTGTATAGGCCTATAAAACACTATTTACCCAATGGAGTTATGTTGGCAATGGCCACCTAGAAAAGTAGTGCCACTGCTAAATGGGCTCTTTACCGCTCAAATAATAAATGGGGTTTTCTATGAATAATTAATGCAATTCATTTCTGCTTTAAACTCTATAGCCTGGTTTACTTCCACTATAAGTGTATATATATATATATTTTAGTGCTGTTTATCTATGCACTTTTGGTTGTTGTTGTAGTTTAACCAAGCCTGCAGCACTCCTCTCAGAAAATGAAGCCTCCACGTCTCGATCGCCCCCAGTATAGCTCATAAGCCCCGCCCCTCCGTGTTTTCTAATGGACAAACTAAACAATCAAATTACACTTCAAATAATGGTTTCCTAAATATGGTTTCTGTCATTGTAGGCAGTTTTGATCACGCTGATTTCATTTCAAGTGTTCGTTCTTTAAATAAGTTTAGTTTAGTTATTTGATGCTATAAAAATGGGGGTGTGACGTCATGATTGACAGCTGAGATTGACGGCTTCTCTGAGTGACAGGCACGAACTGACTTTTTTCGGGAGGAGATTGGAGCTTTAGCCTTAATTTCTACATTTCCATAACTGTTTATTTCACACCAACATAATGAATTGTTCTTCATCTGTGAGAGTGTGGGCGGGCTTTTGACATTGCGGCTCTACTTCCTGTTCTGAACTTCAAGTTTCGAGAAAATGAGATCAGATCCGCGTCATGTTTGACAGCGGCAGTTCTTAAAGTGACAGCAGCCACTAATGATGTCTGTCATTAATGCTAATCAAAGAACACAGGGAACAGAGAAAATACTAGCTTTAATAAGAATTTATCTATATTTAATTTATTTACGCAGTTAAGAACAGTGTTCGATAACTTTATTCAATTTTACTTAAATTGGCTTTTTCTTACTGTTGACATTGAATATGATGCATGTGTTTTTGGCATGTGCCATTTTGACCGTTTCCACCTGGACATATAGTCACATTTGCTAATTATCTTTAATGTATTTGCCCTGTTTTGCAACACCAGCAAAGATTGTTTATACCCATCTTCTTCTACTTCTTCCAGCAGTTGAGTTCTGTTGACAACTAACGTAATGCGTCGCTCCATTGCTCTGATTGGTTGTAGGTCTATCCAATTGAGGTCTTTCCTGGTTCGGTTGAAACACACCCCATAATCACAGCCCAACGGAGCAGATCAGACTCATATTCTGACTAGAATTGAGTTTGACGACGTCAGGCTAGAAAAGATGCCATTAAAACACAGATTTAAATATACTGTCTTTAAGTTGTTTCTACATTAATTTGGAGAATAACTGTGAAATTATTACAATATAAAAAAAATTAAAAAAATAATATTTCAATTGTGATCAATTACAGAAAAAAAAGTTTACTTAATAATAAATGTTTTTAATCAATTAAAAGCACTAAAATCTGAATAATTGAATATTGAATATCTGCCAATACAGAGTCCAGATCCAATATTTTTACATTCAAGTTATTAAAATCAATAAAAAGTATATTTTGGGATTGGGTTAACAATGTTCCTTCTGTTTTTTTGTTGCATTGCAGTTTTAAGGTAATATTTTTTTTTCTAAGGTAATAGATTTAAGGTTATATATATATATATATATATATATATATGATTTTAATATAATAGCTATACTATTTAAATGTGTAATAATGGTTTGTTAAATTCTTATTTTATATGTAATATTTTTTAACATTTATTTAATAAACTGAGGGATGAGTTATGGTTACTTGCGGTAACTGAAATTACACCACAAGATCCGTCCATAAAGATGAACGGGAAGCATTCCTCTGTAATGGTGTTTTTATCTGCACACTTCCTGTTCATGCGGTTTGTTTTCCCGTGCATGTTGATCTGTTTGGAGTTCACTTGGAGTTTAACAGTTTGTCGTGAACGTTTACCTCACAAATAGTGAAATGGGATCCGCGCGATCCTCCCTTCCCACATTCTGACGCTCATTCTTCTCTCTCTGCCTCTAAATGATTAGATCTGTGGTTTCTTTTGGATCGGCAAATCACACCGATGAACTCCGAGTTGCTTGGATGAGAGAAACCCACCACCACCCCTTCCCCGTCAGTAGCGCTCTCTCGCCTTGAGCCTGATTCTCTTTATCCACCTGCCTTTTCCCTGCCGGGTGCAGTCGCTGGGAAAATAGAGCTCGCTTCGGAGCGGCATGAAGAACCACTTGAGTGAACAGCAGCTCTGAGAGAACGAGATGAAGCCAAACCCGTATCTCGGGCCCGTATGAAGCAAGCAGCTCGTTCTGTTTCGCTTGAGATGGACTGACCCTTATTTTTGAGCGGTGTGGCCGTGCCATGAGCAGAATTCTAATGAGCTTCTTGATGTCAGTGCTCTGGAAACTTCTGTCAGATTTCAAAGTAAACGGATCAAATATTTATCTGTTATAAAACGGATGGTTCCAGCTGTAAAATATGATCGGATCAGCCTCTTTGAAGCCATTTTAGCAAACGTAAACAGCCGACAGCCAAGCTAGAGAACAGTGTTCATTTTGACAGCACATTTTGATGTAGTTTTGGTCATAGTCTTTTGTTTAAAATGCCTATTGTGCGTGTTTGACCGTTTAAGCGCAAAAATACACGAAAGAGAGCTCAATTCACTTCTTTTGTTACTCCTCTTTTCCTTTCTGTTACAGTTGGTATATTAGGTAAAGCTGAAGCTTCAATTAAGTTTGTTTATTTTTTTTTAATTTCAGTAAAAAAAAAGTGTATGCTTTTAGTTAACTATTATAACCTGATACTTTATCGAATAATATGTCAAATACTAGTTTTTCCTCCTGACTATGAATTAAATGGGAATGAAATTAAATAGTTTGTGTAACCAAAAACGTATATATAATACGTGACTTTTAATTATAAACGAGCTCGAAATGCACCGGGAGTTTTATTTTGAAATGTCTGCTATTGCAGCTGCAGCTGCTTATTCAAGTTCAAATGAGGGAGATAATAAAATATGCATTTACAACCGTCTAAAACACATTATCATAAAAACATTGTCTCTGAAGCGCTGTTGCGTGAGCCTGTGGAAGCACAACAGCGCCGCATTTCCCCAAAGTTAGATCCGCACGTTACAATCAAGCTGCAACCCTTCGCAGTTTCTCTTGAAGCCAATACGGAAGTGACTTAAACTGCAGTTCATGGACTGGCCACTAGAGACAGACTCCAGAAGCAGAATGTCATTGAGCTGATGTTAAAATGCCCAACTTTACAGCAGAAGAACACGTTTACAGTCTGGGACACATTGTGGTTTTACCCTTCATGACGACTGTGAGGGGGGTGAATTTTTTTATACCTCATTCGTTTACATCAGGAGTCACCAACATGGTGCCCGCGGGACCACATGAGTTGCCCGCGATTCTGTTCTAAAAATAGCTCACCATAGCAGCTGCGTTTCAGTCGCTTCCGTGTTTATTTAAACGCAGGACTCCAGACTGAAGCCGAATATATACTAGTGTCTGTACATATAAAAAATACTATTTAAATATTACTCCTGCATGTTCTGCGTCTGTGTGGATGACGGGCGCAGATGCGCGGGCACGTGTCGCTCTTGTAGTCTCTGCCGTGTGTAGTCTCTGCCGACACGAACGCATAAACCGTCACTTAATGAGAATTTACTGTTTCCTTTGAGAAAAAATGCTTGGGTGTGTCTCATTCAGCTCCTGGTTCAGTAGTCAGGGCACTGATCAGGACATAAGTCAATGGGCTGATCCCTGATCAGTGCCCTGACTGAACTAGGGAGCTGAATGAGATGCACACCCACTGTCATATCATGAACACAAACACTCAAAGGTATTCACGACATTCAAGGCAACCCGTCAAAATAAAAGTTTAAAGTATATTTAAAAGTTTAAAAGTAAATTGACTACAGATTGTAGCCTACAGTAAATTTAGCTACGTCTCTCTGTAATAATAATGCGTCTCTACTACTACTAATAATAATTATGAAATAAATAATACTAATTATATAATTAATGGTTGCTTATTTTTCACTTGATCTTTCATTTATAAACAATGTTTACTTTTAAACAGCATACAGCCTTTACATGTTTATGTATTATTTACTTATGATTATCATCATAAATAAGAAACATTGATTTAAAAAAAATAGTTAAATAAAAAAAAATAAAAAAACATTTTGCTGTGGTACCAAAATTGGTACAGAGTACCGTAAAATTTGTATGGTATTGGTACCGACTACTGGAACTACTACTACACTCTTTCAGGTGTAAAACAGTTTGGATAGTTGTTAATATGAGAATTATGAGGCATTATTTAAGAGTTTTAAGTATTATGTAACATGAGTAGCTCTCGGTGACTTTCATTTTTAAAAAGTAGCTCTCAAATGAAAAAAGGTTGGAGACCCCTGGTTTACATTATATAAAGCTTTAATGTTCTGCATAATTAAGGGCGTGGCCACTTTGAGTGACAGGTGGATTGGCGTTTGTCTGCTGTCTGTTAGTCATCACGTCACCTCAGCTCCGCCCACGTCCCGCCTCTTTGCCCATTTTCTGTTATCCGGGAGTGAAGAGCGATGACGCGCTGCCAAGATGGCGACGGCCAACTCGACCCTTTACGCTTCAAAACTGCTCTTCAGAATCCTATGGGTGACGTCATTCTAGCATTTTTGTAGCATAAACACCATCAAACCGATGAGAGCTTCGGATTTTACAATGTTTCTCTATGGCGCTGAAACCTAAAGATGTCCGAGTTCCGGTCCCAGCGCGACTGATACTCAACTGCTATTGGCTCATCTGCGTTTGAGGGGAGGGGCTTACCGATAGGTCAATTAGATTACTTTTTCAAGTAACTAGTAAAGTAACGTGTAACTTTTTTGTAAATTTGAAAAGTATTTTTCAAAAAGTAATGCAAGTTACTTTTTCACATTTGTTTGACTGACGCGTCTCCTGTCCCCATGTTGAGAAAAACCGAGAGTAAGTGCAGAGGTGTGTGTGTGTGTGTGAAGATGAGGGTTATTGTAGTTCTAGACTAAACGTGAGCATTTATTTATCTCACTTGCACAATAAAGATACTCCTCAAAATGAATAAAATCAGTCAAACGCAAAATCAGAGTACTATGCAAACCTCCAATAATTAAATGGTAAATAAAACAAATAATTGTATGCTTTTAATCTACCTTTATGTCCAATGTCTTGCTGCTGACCGTTGATGATTCAGTTAAACCATGAGCAAAAATGACTAGATTTTTAGTTTTTATTGGTAAAATGTTTTTTCAGCCTCAGCCTGTGGCTTATTATTTAAATTTTGGTATGAAGCGGTCTTTACATTTCCACAAAAAGTAGAACAAAACAAACCTAAAAAACAAGCCCAGCCCAGGTGAGAAAAAGTAACGCCAAAGTAACACATTACTTTTCTGAAAAAGTAACTAAGTAACTCAATTAGTTACTTTTTAAGGGAGTAACGCAATATTGTAATGCATTACTTTTCAAAGTAACTTTCCCCAACACTGGTTTTGACTGGATCTTTGCCTTAATCGTCCCTCCCTAACATTTTCATCTCGTTTTCATTCGTTGACAAAAATGACTAGATTTTCGTCAGTTTTTCTCTTCCAAAAGTAGTTTTTATTCTCGTTTTCGTCAGTGAAAAAAGGAACATGAAAGGAATGCAGAACATTCATTATTATGAATCAATTTCATTAGTATTTTGTATTTTTTACTGTATTTACCCTATTGTTTAACTAGGATGGTCCTCGTGCTCTAAAAGATGCCTTTAGCGTAGCATTTCTGTGTGTGTGTGTGTGTGTGTAGTAATATTTATAAGACGCGTGGTGCTATTGCAGAAATGTCGTATGTGTTTCCCCAGTTTTTCGGACAGGATAGTATTTGTCCAGATGTTATAATCTTTACAAGACACAGATTGATACAGACATATTGAATGTTTTTAGAAAGCCTGTGAGAGCAGCAGAAAAACTTCCCGGCTTGTTTCTGGGTCTAATGTTCACTTTGATATGCGGTAAGCTATCTGGGGCCTTTGGCAGTGCTGTTGCCGCTGGTTTATTTATTTGAGGATGAATTATACACTCTGTCCTTGGTAGAAAAGCCCTCAAGTTGATTCTCTGAATTTGGGTTGAGAAACATCGTCCTTGTCTCCCGAAGTCTTCTCTTTGAATGTATGTGCATCTATAGGTTATGTTGCATCGGTTAGTAAATGCCATTTTGCCTCATACTTGCATATAAGTTAGAAGTCTGTTTACTTCATCTCCAGAATCAATAGAAGTTGCTCTTTGTTGTTGTCTGATCTGAGACCAGTTGTGATGCTTTATTTATGATGGATTCCAGTGGCGTTTGTACACTTGAAGCCGCCCCGTGTCAGCTCTTTAATGAAGACCCCTGCCGCGTGCTCCAGGTCTCTGGCCGTCGTTCTGTCAGCGCTGAGATTTTTACTGCCATCCAGGGCCCGTCTGCGAACCACTTTCTTCATGGATCCCGCCATGCTTCCCCGTCTTTGAGCCTCGAGTCGCCATGGTGACGCCAGACGAGTTTGCTCTGTGCGCCCATTAACTCTCCATTCAGTGCTAATTAATAACCCTGCCTAAGACAGGCTAGGAGAAATGGCTCTGCCGTGCCTGCGTGCAACAGAAACGAGTTTGTCTCAGGTCCTTGACTACCCTGTCATACAGTAAATTATTGTCCTTTCAATTCCTGGCCCGCCTTCCCTGCTAATGTAGCTACATCTAATTTATTATACTTGATTGAATTGGCTTCCACGCTGTGTCAAGTTATTATGAGTTTTTAAGAAGTCATTTGTTCTGCTCTCAGTGTTCGGAGTCGGTTCGCAGTAGTTGTTTGATTTCCGTGAATCAGCTCAAACTGTCCATTTCAGTTGATTTGTATAGTAATTTTAGTTTTAATCTTGTGTTAATATAGTGTATAATATTAAGTAAACACTTCAATGTAATGTAAAAACTTTGATTTAATTATTATTTTTTATCTTGATGATTTTAAATACTTTTCATTCATTTACCAGGGCTGTCAAAATGATAAATCAATGAAGTTTGTGTTTACATAATGTGTGTGGGCATGTTTTTGTGAAATATCAGGACACAAATGTGTATAATGACATGGGTATTACAAAAAGAGGGTGAAATATGAGGACGTTCCCCATGTCCTCACTTTTCAAAATGCTTATAAATTACACAGAATGAGTTTTTTTTTTCACAAAGTGAACTGCACAGTCTCCTGTGATGGGTAGGTTTAGGGGCAGGGGCAGTGTGTGTGTGTGTGTGTGTGTGTGATGGGTAGGTTTAGGGGCAGGAGCAGTGTAAGGGGATATAAAATACGGTTTGTACGGTATAAAAACCATTACGCCTATGGAATGTCCTCACATTTTACAAAAACAAACGTGTGTGTGTGTGTGTGTGTGTGTGTGTGTGTACTGTGTAGGGTTGTGCCGATGGACGATATCATCTAAATGTAGCTATAGTCACATTTTCAGTCGTGATGGTATTCAGGAAAACAGCACTCTTGGTCATGTGATGTTGCTTAACTGTATCATATGTTAAACATATAAAAACTCAACATTTTTACCACATTATGTGAACTGAGTTTCTTTGAGCGGCGCTCATTTGTTTCCATTTCTTGTCGAGAGGCGGCGCGAGCCTCAACAGAGCAACCTTGTGACCGTCAGTACATTATACATTATATATCAGGGCTCGACATTAAGCTGGTTCACGTGCTTGTCCGAGTAAAAAATTTGCTTGTCTGGATTTTTTTATGTGTGTGTGTTGTAAATATAATTTCTTCTGAAGCAATATTCTCATCAGTGTTCAATCAGCTTCGACATATTTAAATCTGCATATTTGTCATATTTTTACCTTTTTATAAAGGGCATTTTTTTCCATAATCTTATTAAATATAGGATATGCTTCAGCTTTCATTTTATTTATTTTTTAATTTGATCTAGAAATTAATTTAGAATGAGATACTATAGGGCTGTTAAATAATTGACACTAAAAAAAAATTCAACTGCATTAAATAATGTAATTTTAAATATATTTGAATATACAAATAAGGTGACTGTCCTAATGAGTCATTGAGTCATTCATTTAAATGATACATTCAAACCTAGTATTCATTTAAGATTGAGGCAGTCGTTTACCAATAGTTCATTGAATCTTTCATTCAACCGATTCATTCAAACACTGAATCATTCAGTAACACACTGTTGCTGTGAGATGCGTTATGGTTCTGCTGTGATCTTTGTTTGGAACTTTTTTTGCTGCTGAAATCGAACAAAAACAGTGAATATTGCATCTGAAATGTAAGTGACTTAATGTTAATTAATTGTTTATGGAACTGTCATATGAAAGCAGTGTCATTTTCAGTCGTGATGGTATTAATGATACCATGGTTGCTTAACTGTAGGCTATCATATATTAAAAATATAACTCCACAAATTGTAATGTTAACTGTATGTTAACTGAGTTTCGTCAACAGCACAACATTGTTACTGTCAATTCATTATACATTATAGATTATTATCCACTATCGATCGCCAATTACACTAAACGAATGCAGAATTATTGTTGCATTTTGGTGATTCCCTAGTTATTTTTTGACGTTTTAATCAGCTTGTCCGGTCGGGCAAGTAAAATTCTCTTTCACTTGCCCCTTCAAAAAATCTACTTGTTTCCGGACAAGCGGACAAGTGTTAAAGGGTTAGTTCACCCAAAAATGAAAATTCTGTCATTAATTACTTACCCTCATGTCGTTGGACACCCGTCAGACCTCCGTTCATCTTCAGACACAAATGAAGATATTTTAGTTGAAATCTGATGGCTCTGAAAGGCCTCCATTGGCTCAATGCACGGTTCACTCTCAAGACCCTTAAAAGACACTAAAGACGTTGTTACAAAGTCCATCTCACTACAGTGGTTCTACAATAACTTTATGGAGTGACGAGAATAGTTTTTGTGCGCAAAAAAACCCTAAATAACGACTTATATAGTGATGACGATTTCAAAACACGGCCTCATGAAGCTTCGAAGCGTTATGAATCAGTGAGTCGAATCAGCAGTTTGAAGCGTTATGAATCAGCGAGTTGATTCAGCAGTTTGACACGCGATTCGACTCACTGATTCATAACGCTTCGAAGCTTCCTGATGCCGTGTTTTGAAATCGTCATCACTATATAAGTCGTTATTTCGGGTTTTTTTGCGCACAAAAACTATTCTCGTCACTCCATAAAGTTATTGTAGAACCACTGTAGTGAGATGGACTTTGTAACGACGTCTTTAGTGCCTTTTAAGGGTCTTGAGAGTGCCATTGTGCCAATGGAGGCCTTTCAGAGCCATCAGATTTACACTAAAATATCTTCATTTGTGTCTGAAGATGAACGGAGGTCTTACGGGTGTCGAACGACATGAGGGTAAGTCATTAATGACACAATTTTCATTTTTGGGTGAACTAACCCTTTAATATGGAGCCCTGATATGTTATTATCCACTATTGATCGCCACTTGCATTCTCGTGTTTTGTTGATCCTCTAGTTTGTTATTGATTGATTATTGTAATTGTTTTAATAGGCCACTTGTCCGGTTGAAATAATTCACAGATATTGTGACACATAGGTGAATGAACTCAAAGGTCTGGGTCACCTTGTCTAAACCACCGCTGAATTTCCTGCGTTAGATGCATGTGTAATAAAGTTACTGCGGGCGACGAGATAACCATGCGTAGGACAATATTGGTTTTGTAACCTTATCTCTGACAAGCCGTAGGATTTGTGCCAGTCAGTCTGTCCTGAAAGAGTGTGTGTGCCTGTCGCCGCTCTTAAACATGTCCTGGCAGAGTTTGTATGCTGGCGGGCATATCAAGTGTCTCGCCGTTACACCAGCACACAAAGTGTGTGAGCGCGCTCCTTTTCTCTAAATGAGACTGTGCCCTCTCGATCACCTCATGTGACCAAAGCGATTGCGGTTACACATTTGAGAATGTTTATTTATGTTGGCGTTTTCTCACGTCCCACCCCCACTGACACGCGTACACTTTTCCCTGAGCGTCTCAGAGGAACAAATCTGGTGTCGTGGCAGCCTTTGCATTAAATTAATTTAGTTATTAATCGAATCCCTCTGAGCGGCACGATGCCGGTGTCTCGCTGTCATGGCGACGACCCACCTTGAGATCTATTTGCATTGTAATGGAATGGTAATCCAGCGTTTCAACCCTATTCATCTGCATCTTTCAAATGCCTCCGCACGGAGATGTCACGTAATCCGGGCCTCGAGAAGTTAAATCCACATAAATGCTTTACAGTCTTGTGCTGATCCGGAGTTACAGAGAGTTTCAGTCAGAATATTACATTTAAAAAGAGTTTGTGTCTAGTCAAACAGTATTTTTAATGTGCAAAAGGGCTGATCGTGTTGTTAAAGGTGTCCGAAAGTCTTGGAGAGGCGGATGTAAAAAATGAAAGGGATGACTGATGTCAGCCGGACATGAAAGTTGTTTTTGAGATAGAGCATGGTATTTTGAATCTTGAGTTGTGCAAATCAAATATGGCGAATATCAAGTGAGACTGACACGAAAATTGCAATAATTCTTGACTTTTTACACTGAAATGACATTGCAAACAGGGTTTTATTTTACAGTCCTGTTTCCCATGTGTATACTATGGACTTATTATAGTAATTACAATAACTGGGTAATAACTAGGTACTAACAGACGTTATATATATATATATATATATATATATATATATATATATATATATATATATATATATATATATATATATATATATAGGAAGTAGGGCTGCATCGAATTACCTTTTGTCGATTAATCTAGTGATTATTTTTCCGATTAGTCGACTAATCTGACGATTATTTTCCCGGGTTAATCTGATTATTCTTTTTTTTACAGATTATTGTATTTCAAAGAGGGTAGTGAATTTGTATATTATTTTAACATGAAATCTATGAATGATGACAATATTAATTGTATTTCAGGAAAGGTACTTATGTCATTTTTATTATGAAATCTATGAACACAAGAAGCATTTTAAACATTATGTATAACTAATGATACTATTCATCATAAAATGTATACAGAGTAGGCCTAATTAAGGAAAAGTTGTTTACTATAATAGTTGAGTATGATTTACTTATTTACTTGTGTCCAATAGTAAAATGCACTTTATCTGCAAAAGGTTCACATACAGGAGCTTTCAGCATAGTGTTAATACATAACTAGTCGTCTATTTTGAAGATGTGCATAAGCAACTTCTTACAACTGGCAAAGCGTCATTGCCAGACTAAAGCTGCCAGAAGTTTTTGCCCATACTTCAAAGACCCGTTTAAAACTAGAGGCATATCTTAACGTTAATGTTACTTTAATCATGTAAACTACCTATATACAGCATGTTAAATGCATATGTGTTTGGGACCGAGGGGAACCCGGTCGCATTTGCAGCAGATATATGCAGCCCATAATAAATCAAAACATGAGACGTACTGGGGTCGGAGGAGAACACCAGAAAATGTGGCAGAATGGACAATATTCGTCTGTATTTGCAATACACAAGCCACGGTTCAGCTGCGCGAGGCAAACGCTGGCAGTGTGAAAGCACAACAGGCGCGCGCAATGTGAAACAGCGAACAAAGAATCGTTTTATCCAGCTTCTGTTTAAAGTACTCCCACACTTTTGAATGTCGCGGTCTGGCTTTACATGATAAATTATCATTTTCACTATGCCCGGCGGCAGAAGCCGCCATTATTCTACATAAACGTAAATAATGTGACGTGTCAACGCATTTCACGCACATCAACGTGTCATTGCAGCCCTAATAGGAAGACGGTGGACTTTGATTACTTATGAATGGGAGAAAGTGCAACGCCCAATATGGCGAATAAGCCCCGCCTTCTAAAAGAAAGAGCCAATCGCTACGTTAGAAGCTCCGGTTGCTATAGAAACAGGCAGTGTAAAATGCGTTAGCGTTGTCCAGGCTGAAAATTTCTATTTTCTGTTGATGGTTCGAAATTTATGAGACAGTTGTTGTCAAATTTCATTGGTGATTTCAAATATGAAATTGAATCATATGCTTGGCGAACCGTTTTGGAGAATTTGATGTTTCCCCATTCAAAGAGGGAGGAGCTGCACTTGCATGGCCTAGAAGCGTTTCAAAGATGGCCACCGAGTGAAATGACTTGTCTTAAAGGGAATTTGGTACTAACTGCGCTAATCCGAACCTTAACCCATGCAGTTACTTTAAATCAGGGTTTTTCTTGTGCTTTTTTTGTCAGCCAAACCCCTTTAACCAAAATAATGTACTTGAAGTACCCCCTGAGAAGTATACATTTGAATAATTTAATGGCACGTTTGCATGTTTACTTCAAAGACATTTATTATTTAGTAAGTAATTTTTTATTTTCTTTTATTTTAATATTATTTAGCCTATTTGTTTGATTTTTAATCATTGAATTGATTGCTCGTCATCAATTTACAAAACCCCTCCCTCGTGAAACCCTCAAGGCTCATTTGCATATTCATGAGTCCACGTATACTAAATGAAGCAAGGGTGTAGACTAAGGTTACATTCTATTTCACAGGAAAAAAGACATTTAAATATGTAATTTTGGTGATGAAAGATGAGTTTTAAGGGATACGATTATTGACTACAGGGGGATTTTATTATATGAAACTGGTCCAGATTTAGTCGGCGATATCTGATGCAATTTTGGCTGTATGCGACAGATCTGTCTTACAGTTTCTTACGGGATCTGATGGTCTGAAGGTGAGTGTTGTGTAAATCCTCCAGTCTGTTAAAATCGTTAGGGTTGCGTTGTAAACGGACTCTCACTGGGATGTGAATCCTCACAGCCGAATGATGAAGCTGTTATTTTGGTGGTTTAAATCTTTGGTAGATTCTTTCTCTGTTGACTCAACATGCTGCAATTTCTTGCTGAACACACTCGTTCCTGAAAGATTTATAGATCTTGCTCTTCTGTTTTTTCTTCTCCATGTAGCATGCCTCACTTTGTCTTCTCCTCATCTGTGCTCTCCCTTCGGCTTCAGCGCAGTATTAATACATCAGCTCATTTCAGATTCCCACCTTGAGAACATGTCACGTTTATTGTTGTGTCTTTTAGCACACGTTTCCGGTTTGTCCCTCAGATTAAAGACCAATTGAAAGCTTCTTTTAGATCAGTGTTAAGCACCTCACCGTAAACAGACCCTCCTACCCTGACTCAGGCCCAAGGGGCTCCATAAATATCATCTCATCTACCAGAGTTGCTGACACAGAGTCCAAGGTGACAATGAATTATTTAGCTCACTGTTCAGGCATCATGGTTTGGCCTGATCCCAGGTCAGTCCGGGGCCGTGGAGGATGCCGCAGTCTGCCCTTGTGACCACGTTCTGTGGGTTCAGTAGACGTCACGTGATTCACAGACTCACCTGCACGTGAACCCGCAGCATAAGAGCCTCGCTGCTTCACGCCACGTCTCTCCTGAACAGAGCTTTTCAATAATGAAGGCGTTCGCTCTGAAGGAGATCTGCTCGCTAAGTGCTCAGGAGCATCTCTGGTTGTGCAGCTCGACTGCAACGGTGCCATCTAGATTTGGGTCAGTCTATCATTCCATCTATCTATCCATCATTCTTTTGTTCGGTCTAGGGATGCACGATATATCGCTATCAGTCGATATATGTTGATTTTTAATGTTATCCTTATCGGCCTGAGAAGACAATTTGCCCGGAATATGAAAGGGTTAGTTCACCCAAAAATGAAAATTCTGTCATTAATGACTGACCCTCATGTCGTTGGACACCCGTCAGACCTCCGTTCATCTTCAGACACAAATGAAGATATTTTAGTTGAAATCTGATGGCTCTGAAAGGCCTCCATTGGCACAATGGCACGGTTCACTCTCAAGACCCTTAAAAGGCACTAAAGACGTCGTTACAAAGTCCATCTCACTACAGTGGTTCTACAATAACTTTATGAATCGGCGACAATAGTTTTTATGTGCAAAAAAACCCTAAATAACGACTTATATAGTGATGACGATTTCAAAACACGGCCTCATGAAGCTTCGAAGTGTTATGAATCAGTGAGTCGATTCAGCGATTTGAATCGCCAAATTTCAGCAGTTTGGCGGTTTGACACGCTATCCGAATCATGATTCGACTCACTGATCCAAACGCTTCGAAGCTTCATGAGGCCATGTTTTGAAATCGTCATCACTATATAAGTCGTTATTTAGGGTTTTTTTGCGCACAAAAACTATTCTCGCCGATTCATAAAGTTATTGTAGAACCACTGTAGTGAGATGGACTTTGTAACGACATCTTTAGCGCCTTTTAAGGGTCTTGAGAGTGTAAAGTGCATTGTGCCAATGGAGGCCTTTCAGAGCCATCAGATTTCAACTAAAATATCTTCATTTGTGTTCTGAAGATGAACGGAGGTCTGACGGGTGTCGAACGACATGAGGGTAAGTCATTAATGACAGAATTTTCATTTGCATTTCTCATGAGATTACAGCTGTAGTTGTGTTTACAGCTGTACAGATGCGCTGTGTTTGCCCACTGTAGGCTACAGACAACGATATCATAACCTTTTGAGTTAAAACTCGTAGATTTTTTTCTAACCTAATTGTTTCCGCAACTATAGAAAGTGAATGTGTTCACTCGCGTCGCGGCTGATGTGAATGGTTTTGACACAAAATATTAGTTTTTCCGCTTCGCTTTTTCGTTACGCTTCCGGTGTGAAAGGGCCTTTACTGTTACTTGTGGGCTGATGGATGGGTTCAAAAATACGAGTGTGGTCATAGATATATCGATCGTAGATGCCTCATTCTACTGATCCGTGCAGGCGCTAATGAGGCATCTACGTATACATCTATGACCACACTCGTATTTTGACCTCACTTAGCGGAAGTTATGGCGGAGCGCAGAGATGATCGCGTTCGTCTGATAAAAGGTAAAATAATAGCATAACTACTGCTGGGTTTCTCACAGAAACTGATGGTTTCGCTAGATAAGACCCTTATTCATCGTCTGGTGTCGTTTAAAGCCCTTTGAAGCTGCACTGAAACTGCCATTTGGACCTTGAATTGTTTGGAGCCCATTGAAGTCCATTATATGGAGAAAAATCCTTAATTTCTTTTCGACTGAAGAAAGTAAGACATTGACATCTTGGATGACATGGGGGCAAGTAAATTATCAGCAAAAGTTTATTTAAAAGTGAACTAATCTTTAAGCTTGGCTTAGGGAGTAACGAAAGCACACCGCTGTAATGTGTGCTTTCGAAATGATGAACTGGACTGAATGCGGCAGCGGAACAATAATCGTTTTACCTCGATTATCTTGTTGTCATAATCGTTGGAAGCCGAAATCAAAATACGATTAATTCCACAGCCCTAATACATAGTTACAACAACAGAATGACAGATTTCTATCATCTCTCTCTCTCTCGTTCTGTCTATTGTCATTCTATCCATTAGTATATCGTTCAGTAATTCTATTTGACTGTCTATCTTCCGGTCTCCATGGCACTTCACAGACAGTCATGGCGGGAGTTGGACTAAATTTAGCCTCAGAAGCACAGGTGTTAAATAGAGTTCATTTATAATCATAATTTACTCGTCCTCATTATCACTTGCTCCTTTGCCCTCTCTCGCTCTTTTCCCTCAAACACAGTGCTTGAGGTGACAAGGCAGTGTTATAGAACCGAGCGCTTTTGAATCCTTTCATTATTATTATTGCAGTTGACTCCGCCCTTTTGACTCCGCCCCTCTTGGTTACTGTTGCTAAGATTTACAGAACCAATTTCTTGTGCTCTTCTGTACTAATGTAAAGTCCATGGGGGATCGGTGTTCTTGGAGAATTGCTCATGCTCAACTATCCGACCTCGCAGATCCTCCGCATTAGTGAGGAGCCTTTCGGAGAAGACGGCAGGACTGCAACGAAGGTATCATTTTTAAGCAAAGGTCGTTTCGGAGGCAGAACAAGTTATTGCATTCGGATGATAGATTAAGAAGGCAAACATTTTATTTTCCTTTGAAATAACAAGCACCAATAAATCGTTCACAACAAGACCAGGGACGTGTATTAAAGTAAACAGGGCCGATTTTGATTTCATGGCTTACTTTTGCCTTCTCAAAAGCATCTTTTATGTCGGTGAGGATGCCCTTTAGAACATGATTTAATTGAATATCTCTCCACGGATGTCAGCGGTGCATTTGGCTCTTTCCAAAAAAAGAAATAAGGTTGCACTAATCTCCAAATATTCAGTAATGCTTGTGCCGGAGCAGCTCAATGTCACTTTCAGACAGCACAAAACGGTAATCTCGAAGTCAATCTCATGACTATAAATCAGATTTTTGATTGGGCACAGATTTCTTATTAATCGGGAAGCTTCAGTTACAGTCACAGATGAATGAAGGAGATGCCCTGATAACCCCATTCCTCTTCTGAGAGGATGTCGTGGATCATTTCTGGCATTGGCCCTATTAGATTAAATCTGCCCCCGGCCCAGGTGGGGGTCGTACCCTCAGCGAATGAATCCATAATCTGCATTCATCAGACTTGTTCTCTAAATCCTCTCTAGGTTTGGTCAAGAGCAGCGGTAGGTCAGAGCCGATGGCTTACTTAAACTCTGAGATTCACCTGGCTTTAAAACCCTCAGTCCATATGGCTCATATCAGTGCGAGATTATACCACTCGCTGGGACACTTGCTCGCATTTTTATCTTGGGTAAAGAGCTTATGAGAGTTAAGATGCTGAGAAGAAAAACAATTATCTGAAAAAGGCATCCGATTGGTTCCCTGTGTTGCTTTTGCATGACAAGAACCGGCGTGTTGTGATTGCAAATGTGACTTAAAATCAAAAAAGCATTAATTTGCAGATGTATGGTGTGGACTTAACTTGTAATATAGAGCGGTTGAATGCTTGAATCTTATTGGTTGATGACCAAGTTGTGTAACAAGTTGAGTGACAGGTGGATTGCCGTTTGTCTGCTGTCTGTTAGTCATCACGTCACTTCAGCTCCGCCCACGTCCCGCCTCTTTGCCCATTTTCTGTTATCCGGGAGTGATGAGCGATGACGCGCTGCCAAGATGGCGACGGCCAACTCGACCCTTTACGCTTCAAAACTGCTCTTCAGAATCCTATGGGTGACGTCACGGACACTACGTCCATATTTTTTTACAGTCTATGGTATGGACACACTTGAATAGAAACGTGTTGTCAGCGCTCCTCTGGTGAGTTTATCAGTAAAATAGCTACTTTTAAGTAGTAAAATAATAACTTAAAGCTACATGACACTTCTCACTAGCGAGGTAATAACGCCGCTGTTCTTGAAGCTGATAAACTTGCAGTTTCGCTATAGAGACGCACAGACTCAGGTCATTCACACACGCTTAATCTCTCTCTCTCCCTCTCTCTCTAATAACTGCATTAGTCTGCTATCAATGGCTCAATCATCCGTTACTAGCTCTAAAATGGAACTGGGAGGCTTGGGATGAGATGCGTAAGAAATTAGTCCTGCATATACGAGCGTTTTGAGGACGACAACCTGACAAATGTCTTGAAATAAAGTAGTATAAGTGAAATATTTGACTCCGAGCCGTTGAATTTTTTAAATAATGCACTCCCAATGGTGTAAAGGCATTGCCACGTTGGGTGAGCATTGTTTTTCTAATAATTCAATGGCCGTCGTCAATTATTCCTTACATATATACAGTGTAATGGCGCCACTCTTGTATTTGAGTTTTCTGCATTTCTGCAAGTAACGTTGGAATAAAGCATTGGCTGAATGAATGCAATTCATTTCATGTAATTAAACTTTATTTTAACAATGGTTGCACATCCATTGTAAACCAATGATGGGGCTGTTCCAAACCGTAGTGAAGTTTCCTACCTAGGTATCATTTTTAGGCATCATAGGCGAGTTCTCAACCAAGGATCTAACAACAAAATTATTTGTCAAAGCTTGAAACTTATGTGAATGCCTTTTGAGGATAAAATAATCCCAGAATTAATTGTGACTGGTTCAGTAAAAAAAAAAAATTAAGGTGGGGTTAAGTCCTGTACGTTTATAGGCCTATTTACAAAATTATATATAACATTTTAAATATGTAGAATTTATAGTATTATAAAACATATGGAATTTCAGCTATTGCTTTGCTCTGAGAAGTATTGAATATTAGCTACTTGAAAATGAACTATTTTGGCCAAATTTATGTAAACAAACACACCTCGTGATGTTCAGTTCAAGATTTTTTGGGGAGGGGGGGTTCATTTACCAATCAATCATTGAAAAACATGACTGCCTTTGGTTTCTTCATATCAGTTATTTTTGAGGTTGTTTCAGTTAGACTTAGAAGCTCACTGCCTATGTAGTCTAGGGTTTGACAAGTTTCCTCAGGCTATATAATCATGTTGGCAAGATGAATGTCAATCTTGTTCCTAGATCAATGCCGTGACTCTCAGAAGTTTTGTTCATGCTATGCTTCAGGCCAGTTCCCTGCGTGTTTAGCGCTGATCTGGAGTCAGACCCTTACACACTGTCTCTCTATCTCTCGGGTTGATTTATCGTCTCAGCACCTCTATAGGCAGTGACGTATGACTTCCCCTCTGTTCTTAATCTCACCCTATAGAGCGCTAAACACCGCCAGGTCTCGTCCGCAACACGCCACTTTTCCTGCACATGAAAGCTAAAGCATGTATGCAACATGATCGCTGGAGAGTTTGATGAATTTGCATGCATGTACATGTAGTCGGGTATGCTTGAATTGGACATTATTGTTCATGCCTGTTTTATTTTTTTGATAGTATGACATAACACGCAGTGATAATTGTTTCGATCACTGTTATGCTACGTTGTCACATGACCTCAGCACACATTTGCATGTTTAATTTGACAAGTTGTCTGAGGAAACAATTGTATTCATTTGCATGAAACAAGTCATGATCAGTGTTGCTGTTGACTAAAACTATAAAAAAATATTTTGAATGGAAATGCAACTGAAATAAAAATATAAATATTAGATGAAAAGCTTAACAATATAAATATTGCCTTGGTAACTAAGTGAAATAAAATAAGTTGAAGTATAAGTATAAAAAAATAAAGACAGGTGCAAAACAAAAAAATTGTTTGACAAAATAAAAATAAAAGCTATTTAAAAATATTAGTAAATGCTATAATAGTATATAAATTATACTAAAATAAAAGGTAACACTTTATTTTAAGGTGAAGGTTGCACTTACTATAGTAATAACGGTAAATGATGCATAATTACATGTAACAAACCCTAAACCTAACCCTAACTCTAAAGTAAGTACATTTAGGTAATTAATATTACTCAGTACAATGTAACTACGTCACCTTAAAATAGTGTAACCAAATAAAACTGCTCATGACTTTTGGTTGCTGTTTCCAAACAGGTTTCCGGAAATTCTTTCATCTGCCAGATTGGAAACAGATCATCGCGAACATCAAAAAAAAGTTTGAAATCGAATACTTTCCTACGGTATAGCAAGCCCGTAACCATGTCTTGAACATTGAGGGGACCAAAGTTTAAATTGAAAGAAATTAAGTAATTAGAGGATTTAAGGGAATAAAGACATAGGAATGGTAAAATAAGTTCCTGGTCTAATTATAGCCTATATACAGTATTTGTGAAGTAATCCATTTAAACTCTTTGAAAATATTTGATTAAAAAATATGCACACATTCACTCTTGTTTGTATGTCAAAAATGTTACCAAAAAAAACAATTTCTAGTCTCGTTACATTGTTATGAATGACATAATTTAAATAATGGCATATTTAAATTTGAATATGGCGAAATTACATTTAAAAATTGGAGTAGTTTGCATTTTACTGTGGGTCGTTAAATATATATCCATTGTAAAACAGTTGTCAAATATTAAATCTTTAGCTACGTAGATCTTATCACGCACACTCTTTCACTGTAAAAACTAAAAGCGTTGCTTTGGAATTCACACTCATCTTCAGTGGACATTAAGCCCCGCCTTCTTTGATCTGATTGGCCGTCATTTTGACATTGATGAGCGCTGTTAGACGCTGAGAACACGTTTTTCAGGTTTGAAAACGTGGCGCACCGCACGCAAACATTTTTTGGGTTGACGTTTTTTAAAGAGCAGTGCGCTGCGTTTTTTTTATGTTGCTAGGCAACCCCCCAATCAGCTGTCCTGTCAGTCTAATCAAGGTAACCGTCACCACGATGGAAGGCCCGCCTCTCCATTCATTCGATTAGACAATGGGGAAAAAACGCGAATGACGTCAGGCACTTTCCTGCTCAGAGTAAATTTTTTTCCAATATTTTAAATTTTTTCTCCTTCAAATACATGAGGCGCATCAGGCGGCTAAAACGTGAGGCGCTTGGGGCGCATAAACAGCGCGCAAAACGCTCACTGCCAATAGAAAACGATTTTAAAAAGGCGTCCCTCAGCGCAAAAAAAACGGAAAATTATTTTTTTAAACTGTCTTTCAACAAACAACAAAACCGAGTTGTACCTAATGGAGAACTACATTAAGAAGTATCTTATATTGGGGGGGATTTGGCATTTTCTAATTATTGGTGGGGCTTGTCAGCCTCAATACCTATGGTGGTCATTGCCCTGTTAGTCTCAGACGTCATGCCCATGGGCTGTTGGCTGAACGTTTGGTGCATATGGCACACTTATCTGGAAACGCTTCAGGAGTTTCGAAGTGGCCATCTGATTGGTTGAATTCTGCAGGATGTCCGTGAGACGTGTGTTTCGTTCTTTAACAGTCCGCCTGGGAATAAAAATGCTGCGACTCCAAACTCCCTCGTTGAAGAGTGAACGACGTCATGTTTACAACTGTGACCATGAGCAGGCGTACAAGGATCGACTAGTTCGCGGCTCCATTGTTGCAGTAATCTTGAAAAACGTTCATGAATTAATATTTTGCTCTGTTATTATTTTCTTGGGACATTTTGACGCCCCTAAACATGACGTGGAACAAAACGAACTATGATTGGTTGTGTTACATGTCAGTCAAACGTCCTCTTGGGCGGTCCTCGACCAATGAAAGCTGCGCTGGCTATGCGAGTCTACAGCCTTGCTGTATAGTATGCGAAAACAGTACGGTAACAATTTTTAACGGTCGCAAAGTAAGTACGTGAGTTCGGACGCATCGTTGATCTTGCATCAAATCAAGCACATTGCATTATGGGCTACAGTGTTCCATGACATACTGTGTACTCCTCCAGAAAATCCCCAACTGTGCACAGTATACAAACTGCAATTTAGCATGAGTACTGCAGTCATCATCCATCCAGAAGATTCTCCAGGTGTTCGGTTCAGAGGAGATGACAGACACACACACACACACACACAGCTCACAGATGTCACAGCAGGGCTGGTAAATATTCTGCTGGCGTTCTGTTCAGCTGTGAAGCACCTGATGGCAACATGCTCTCATCTTGCATTATTTCAGCTGCTCGGGTCAATCCGTTCCGCAGGTTCGCTTGCTTCACGATGCCCCGCGACCCTTCGGCGCGTCAGCTGGGATCTGAACTCGCTCTCCTGCTGTATGAAAACACAGAGTTAACACACTTTGCCTAGTACCTAGAAACATCAAATGCAGTATAAAGAACCAGAGGACACTGCGTGGAATAGTGTATCCCACAATGCAGCGCACTTAAAATGTTTATATTTGTAATCTCAATCAATTTAATAGCCACTTCAGCCATGCATGTTGTTAGATGAGGTTAACAATTAGTGCTAATTCTCATTTAGCTCTGGCTCCTTTCTTGTTTGATCAGTTCCTAATGGATTATCCAGTTTTTCTCTTGTTTCTCTAAGAAATGCATCACGTTATTCAAGTAAAATGACTTTTTGGCTAACAAAAAGACGGGTATTTTCTAAAATAAAAATAAAAAAGCTGTATACTTCGCAGTGTGCTGTTTAGAAGTGCATGTTTCTTTACTGAAGTGACCTTTATAGTTCTGGTCTTTGCTCTTGCGTGCATCTGCGTGAGCAAGATAAAGACTAAATGATGCATTTTGTGGGAGAGTGGCGAAAAACTCTTAAATGCATCAAGTCCTGAGGAGGAAAAACTGTCAGTCTAGCTTGGGCTCTCAGAGAGATTGGTGTGATATCAGGCCTGTAATTACGCAGGGATGTGACTTGCCTTTCAAAGCAACAGGGGAGAATTGGTAGGAAGAGAAATGCGGTGGAAAAACGCTCTTTCTCTCCCATCTTGTCTGCTTTGAATTATTTAGTCGGTGCACAATGTTCACAAAGTAAAGTCATGTTAAACTGCATGTTGAATGAGATGCTGTTGGATTTGAAGTGTGTGCTGTTTTCCCTCTTATTGGTCTCCAGACAGGATCGTGGAGGTCATTAAACCTCTGCAGGGTCTGTTTGGGTTCTGCTGACCTTAGCGGGCCGCTTGGCGCAGGAGGAATTAGAATCAGAGGTCATTGATTTGCAGCGGTGCTCTGGAATATCTTCTCTCGCTGCGGGGATGCTGGTTTGTCCGATTTCATCTTTTATTTGTGGGTCAAACAGCCTCCGCGTGTTGCATGCATAGGTATGTTGCAGTTGGACTGTGATACATGTGATGTTCATCCCCATTTCCACTGAAATTGTGCTGGTTGGTTGGGGAAAAGTGCAAACATTACAGACCAAATATTAGTGAAACAGTAAGAAAATATAGATGAATGTGATCGTTTTGAGAATATGTTTGAGATGCTGATATGAGCCAGATGCTAAATGTGCTGGGAAATGAGCTCTGTCGAGGACAGTGATGATGGTATAAAACATCTGCTCAAACTGAACCCTTCCAAACTCCAAAACGTAACAGAATATGCTTTATTTTTTACTCTAATATCAGGAGAGTTTTATATTATGGCGACTGGTAGAGATCCATCCCTGTTAGATATACACTCACCTAAAGGATTATTAGGAACACCTGTTCAATTTCTCATTAATGCAATTATCTAATCAACCAATCACATGGCAGTTGCTTCAATGCATTTAGGGGTGTGGTCCTGGTCAAGACAATCTCCTGAACTCCAAACTGAATGTCAGAATGGGAAAGAAAGGAGATTCAAGCAATTTTGAGCGTGGCATGGTTGTTGGTGCCAGTCTGAGTATTTCACAATCTGCTCAGTTACTGGGATTTTCACGCACAACCATTTCTAGGGTTTACAAAGAATGGTGTGAAAAGGGAAAAACATCCAGTATGCGGCAGTCCTGTGGGAGAAAATGCCTTGTTGATGCTCGAGGTCAGAGGAGAATGGGCCGACTGATTCAAGCTGATAGAAGAGACACTTTGACTGAAATAACCACTCGTTACAACCGAGGTCTGCAGCAAAGCATTTGTGAAGCCACAACACACACAACCTTGAGGCGGATGAGCTACAACAGCAGAAGACCCCACCGGGTACCACTCATCTCCACTACAAATAGGAAAAAGAGGCGACAATTTGCAAGAGCTCACCAAAATTGGACAGTTGAAGACTGGAAAAATGTTGCCTGGTCTGATGAGTCTCGATTTCTGTTGAGACATTCAGATGGTAGAGTCAGAATTTGGCGTAAACAGAATGAGAACATGGATCCATCATGCCTTGTTACCAATGCCATGCCATCATGCCATGCCTGTGCAGGCTGGTGGTGGTGGTGTAATGGTGTGGGGGATGTTTTCTTGGCACACTTTAGGCCCCTTAGTGCCAATTGGGCATTGTTTAAATGCCACGGCCTACCTGAGCATTGTTTCTGACCATGTCCATCCCTTTATGACGACCATGTCCCCATCCTCTGATGGCTACTTCCAGCAGGATAATGCACCATGTCACAAAGCTCCAATCATTTCAAATTGGTTTCTTGAACATGACAATGAGTTCCTGTACTAAAATGGCCCCCACAGTCACCAGATCTCAACCCAATAGAGCATCTTTGGGATGTGGTGGAACGGGAGCTTCGTGCCCTGGATGTGCATCCCACAAATCTCCATCAACTGCAAGATGCTCTCCTATCAATATGGGCCAACATTTCTAAAGAATGCTTTCAGCACCTTGTTGAATCAATGCCACGTAGAATTAAGGCAGTTCTGAAGGCGAAAGGGGGTCAAACACAGTATTAGTATGGTGATCCTTTAGGTGAGTATAGATCCTAATATGTAATGATGATTGGCGAAACATTCATGCATTTCGGAGCCTGTTTTTCCAGCCTAGAATTTGTTGGATTTGTGAGGAACGGGGCCACCAAAAAGTCAAGAGCTTTTGAGCTACGACTCAGTCAAACGCTTCTGTTAAACCTGACATTAACTCACCAACATGGTGCAACGCATAAGAGCACATGGTTATTTAATCGGGGTCTCTCCTCCTGGCTGTCATTAGCATCCGCGAGGAAAGGTCAATGGTGTGCTTATTGTTTTATGAAGCTGAAGTCTGAAACCCTGTGGCTGCGGTAACACCGTTTCCAGAGTTTAATGAAGTGTTTGTGTTTTTGATAGAAATTGAACCAGTGATTTTGGAAAAGAAACCATTGGGGAATGCAATGAGGCTCACAGTCTCTTAATTTGGACCCATGACTTGTACCGTTTTCTGTGAGTTTCTAGAGGATTTGATATTGATGATAAGCCAGTTATGGGTTATTTATTGGTGTGCTGATGTAGCAGCTCTGATAGTGACTTTTCTCTTCTCGGAGTAATCAATGGCAGACGGTAAAGCCTGCATGTGTGTGTGTGTGTGTGTGTGTGTGTGTGTGTGTGTGTAAGCTGTTGGAGCTTTCTAATAGAGCTGTGGGTGTCTCTTCATTAATCAATGTCCAAACTGCACGCAGGATCTATCACATATAGACTAATGAAATCACTGCACACTGCGCCGCCGCCTCTGCTGTTGTTCCCCAACTCGCCTTCTTTTAATTGGCATTTGGCTCATTTTCCTCAACGTTTAATCAGCTCTGAAAGAGAGCGTCTCTTGAAGCGGCGCTCCATTGGTTCCTTCGCGAGTCTGACTGCGTTCGGTGGTGGTGTGTGTATGTGGAGGGATGCCAGTCGGGTTTTTGGACGCCGTCTGAGTGTTGATGCAGACGTTCTGTCAGATACTTTCTTTCTTTCTTTCTCCGTCTGTCTCTTGTCCTGTCAGAAACGGCAGCCTCAGCAATTGCAGTATATGAAGTCCACACATTTGGGATGTTTAAAACTGCATGTCTGTGGTGTAAGAATTAGCTAGTTCAATTATGTTGGCCAAATCATTAGAAACATCAAGAATCATTGATGAGGTAATTAGGGGCCAAGCACCGAAGGCAAGTGGGCACCTATTGTATCTGTTGGCGTTCTCATTATCATTCTTCCGTTTCTTCTTATTCTTCCACTCTGGAAGTCTATGGCAGCCCATAGAACCGCTTGCGGGAAAGTAATGAAATTTGGCACACATATAGAGGACCGTCTGCACTCATGTTTATGATAACTTTTGAACCGTAAATTCCTCGGCTCAAGACGATTCGAATGCACCCTATAGGTTGAGTACCGAACTCTGTACTTTTAAGGGCACCGAGCGAATTACGTCGGTACTACCGAGTACGGATTCACATTAAATCAATCGGTACCAAATCTCGGTACCTGAGAATATATCTGGTGATATAGACTAATGTCTGTGAATATTAAACCGCAAAAAGACGAATCGTATCCTATTTAAATACGAATCCTGCAGGTTTTTTTTATTTATTTACCTCACACACACACTCATTCACTATCACTTTGACGGTCGCATGTTTCCATCTCTGCCGTCTCATATGAGGACATAAACGCACAAACGTCATCTCCAGAGCCACTGAGAGTCACTTTATGAGCATTTTACCGTTTCATTTGAGAAAAAGTACCGTCATATCATAAACACACAGAAACTCAAAGCTCTTCACGGCAACCTGTCAAAATAAAAGTCTGGTTTATCTTGACTAATACATCACTGTTGTACAGTAGAATTTAGATACGTCTCAATTAATAATACTTACACTAATGTCATAACAATCAAAACTTAATTTTTTAAGTAATAAATTAAAACAATTCTGTTTTAATGTTTTAATTTTAACTGTATAAAGCTCAGTTGTGCAGCACTTTGTTTGACAAAAAAAGTTTAATTAAATTAAAAGATAAATTAAATTAATGTATTTTGTCTTAATTTGATTAGCAGAAAATACACAAAACATAATTTGTGGGAAATATTTTCATAGAAATGAAATTAAAAAGAAAAAAATAACAATATGGTTGTTTTTATTAATTAAATTAAGTAGCTAGTAGCCAACTATTTACTAGTAAATATTACAATATACAAACATCACAGACAATGGCAGACAGAGACATGGGCAGCTCTGGCATAATGTCAATAACACTTCTATAAACGACTTCCAGGTTCTTTATAGTTATTGATGTAAACATCCCTGAAGTAACGAAAAAAGGTAGCGTTGGTACCTTCAGACCATGCTGACAAAAAGTTATGAGTTAAAGTTATTAAAAGTATAATCGTTATTAAAAGTTAAAGTTATTAAAAGTATAATCGCGCAAACGATTTCAACAAAGTGCCTGACAAAATGAACATGTGGCTATATCTCTGCGACGCTTCAGCGTATTCTGACCAAACTTGGTGTGTGTTACGCAGTGCCACCTAGTGGTCAGGAGTTATGACATTTTTTGACATTATTGCTTATAACTCACAAAACTGGTCTCTTTAGATTTGGTGCAGCATGCCGAGGTCGAATGATACACAATTTTCCCATAACGGCCATTTTGGGTGTCGCCCCTTTTGAATTTTGCCGTAAAATGCTATATTTTACAAACACATTGGCATATCATTACGAAACTTGGTATGTGTCTTCGGCACCATGCCCTGAAGGTACCCAACGTTTAGTGCAGCGCTACCTTGTGATCAAAAGTTATAATGAAATTTCCAAAAATACTATTAACTTTTGATTAAATCTTTTTAACTCGTCCCGCTTGTTTGGTGCTCACCAGGGTTCAAATGGCAGCGTTCACACTTATTCAAATGAACCGCACTAACAGAGCAATCACACCAGAGTTCGTTTTAATCCAACCAAACAAACAAAAACTAGTAGCGTCTGAGGCCGAAGAGCAAAATAAGGTCCTCCCCAAAGCATATTTGTTTATTATTATTATTATTTTGCGATTTTATAATATATTTTATTTAAAATAATTCAATTTTAATAAATTTTTAATAGTCAATTAATTGTGGATGCTCATTTTCACTTAGCTTTTGAAGTTCTGTTATTTAATGCTTGCTTAATTTAAAACACTGTTATGACGCATGAAAAGCAACTTTTAAAGAAAAGGAATTATTTACTTTGAAATGTCTTTGGATGGCCAAATAAGTTCTCCAAACTCTTTAACAAGGACCACGATGAGCTGTGTTCATCTGCATGTGTGCAGGTTGATGTAGTAACAGTCGGTTGCGTCATTCAAGGCTGGCTCTGAGAGCGGTCCCTGGGGGCCGACAGTCGAGGGCCCCCCTCAGGAGGCCAAGAGGAGGTCCACGTCAGAGCTGTCAATTTGTGTTCCCTTGGAAAGAAACAACCTCGAGGCAACCTGTCGTTTGTGGTTTAGAAGGGGTGCTCCCAGTGGGACTCTCCTATTGGCTGATCTGAAGCTTCAGTCATCATTAGTGAGTTGCCATGGTAACGCAATTCCCACCTCCCATCCCTCACCAACTGCTGATGTCCCTGAGCAGAACCTGCGTTATAGTGTTATAGTCTTGCTATGCGCTTTCTGAAAAAGAAAAATTTTATAATGACGTGTGTCGTAATGAGGTGGGAGGGGCTTGTTTCATTGTAATTATAACATCATCATTTAGGCTTTTTCTTGCACAGTGAACAACAGCGAATATTAGTTTCTTTCCCCTTTCAAAAACGTTCCAATATACCAATGATGTAATGTTTTTTTGCGGGGGGATTACCTTACCATTTAAAGTATGACTGTATGTGAATATGGTAATGAGATTATTTTAAATATTCAAATTAGTGATTGGGTGTTCAATGACGGAATAATTCTTATTCTTTGTTATTTTTGTAAAGACTGTAGTTATCCAATTACCGTGGCTTACAAGCAACTCTATTCCTTCAAATCTTTAGAGATCAAAATATGAAGGTTATAGACCCACCTGGTAAAAACCCCATTAAATGAATTTGTCTCGATGTGAGTTTCGGTATTCTCAGCGCTCGCTGAAACAAATCAAGGAATTAGATGCAAAGTTCTTCTCTCAGGAATAAAGCCAATATTTGAGCAGACGTAGGTGAGACTTCAAAGACTTTCTTGTGTGCCCACCCAAGGAGAAAAAGATAAAGAGAGAGAATGAAAGAGAAACAGTTTTACACACTAACACCAGCATGTGTTTCCCCTGAGGCGAGCCGTGCGCCCTCGACTCGTTTCAACAGGTTGAGTTCTCATTCGCAAATACGAAAATCTAGACGCAAATGTTTGCCCCATGTGTTTTCAACAGCTTCTCGCATTGATATAGCACAAATAAACCTCGGTGCACAAGGGGGCGATAGAGTTTCCTTGAAACGTGCCATTAAACCTCATGCTGTTATTTATTCAGGTTGCAAATTATTAGGAATGTACTATAGAGATGTTACTATTTTAATGTTTTAGAAAGAAGTCTCTTTTGCTCACCAAGCCTGCATTTATTTGATCAGAAATACAGTAATATTGTGAAATATCATTGCAATTTAAAATAATGGTTTTATATTTAATATATAGTAAAAATGTAATGTATTCCTGTGATCAAAGCTGTATTTTCAGCATCATTACTCCAGTCTTCAGTGTCACATGACCCTTCAGAAATCATTCTAATATGAGGATTATTATCAATGTTGGAAACTGTTGTGCTGCGTCATATTTTTTGGAACCGGTGATACTTTTTTCAGGATTTTTTGATGAATAAAAAGTTAAAAAGAACAGCATTTATTCAAAATAGAAATATTTTCTAACGATATAAATTTTAACTATCACTTTAAATCAATTTAACACGTCCTTGTTTGAAAAACAAAAAGTATCACCGGTTCCAAGAAAAATATGAACTGTTTCCAACATTGATAATAATCATCATATGAGAATGATTTCTGAAGGGTCATGTGACTCTGAAGACTGGTGTAATGATGCTGAAAATACAGCTTTGATCGCAGAAATAAATTATATTTTAAAGTATATTGAAATAGGATAGCATTATTTAAAATTGTAATAATATTTCACAATATTACTGTTTTTATTGTATTTTTTATCAAATAAATGCGGCCTTGGTGAGCAGAAGACATTAAAAAATAGCAGAAATGGCTGAAAACGTTTTTTAAAAAAGCAATGTTTCCAAACTTTTTATTTTATTTAGCAATAATATATAATTTAAAATTGTTTAAAAATATATATATATTTAATATTGCATGCTCATTTTTTTTTTTTTTTACATTTATCTTTGCCAATATTTAATGCTCACTAAAATTGTATATTTGAAAACACTTATAATAATTTAATAAAACTGTTCAATATAATGTAAAACTATTTCAAAATGCATTTACTCTACTGGTCAAAAGTTTGGAGTCATTAATATATGCGTTTTTTTTTTTAAAGAAGTTTTTTTCTGCTCACCAAGGCCGCATTTATTTGATCAAAAATACAGTAAAACATACATATTGTGAAATATTACAATTCAAAATAATAGTTTTCTATGTGAAATATACAGTCAAACCAAAATGTATTATTTTCTCACATCATCACAGTTTATTCACTATAGTTTAGAAAACGGTAATAAAATATGACAAGAACTCAAATTCAAACACAAATTCATCGTGATAATGTCAGATAACTTTGATAGAAAGGGATGTAATGGATTACAATCAACCAATCAGCTGCTAGATTTAACTACACAATTAGGCCAATTTAGCTCAAGCTTCATTTTGTTCAGTCTGTGGGGTCAAAGATCGCATTAGCAAATAAAGAGAAAACACTTCAGCAAAACATGCTCAAGTCAAAGTGTCTGAATCATTTTGTGCACAAATTGTATTTTATTTTATCACTCTTTATTTTGCTGTCCTCACTTACATCTATAGTGGTCCTGCACACACACTAGTGAAACATTATATCTGGTGTCTGAATCATTTTTGGTTTGCCTGATCAAAGCTGAATGTGTCACATGATCCTTCAGAAATCATTTGCTGAAATAATTTCTTCTTCTTATCAATGTTGTATTGAGGGTGTTTGAGAGATGCAAAGCAATCGAACCGCCCTCTGTAGTAGGGCTGAACGATACATCGAATTTTCATCGTCATCGCGATATGAACTCGCGCAATGAACACATCGCAACAGAAAGCCTGATACGATGAATAAGGGAAAACAGTTTACATGCGCCAATCTGAGTAACGTATTCTGAATACTTGGATTACTTCCACATTGAATTGCATTTTATAAGTGTAGGAATGCGGCCATCAAATCCTGCTTAAATTATAAAATATTTAGCTAACGTCAAACGGTAAATCAGCGCATAGGAGAATGTAAAGTTGCACGTCAACTAAGCAGGAGCACTGGCGGTGGTCGGCCAAAACACTTTTTTTTTTGTATGTGAAGCTGTTTTACGTGAATATTATGACACGAGTGAAGCACAACTTTATTTACAAAATAAATAATAGGTTCGCAGTTAAATGTTATATCACAGCCATGGAAACAAGGATTCACGCCGATCGAGAGAGGCTTTATGTGGTGAGCTAAATTTAAGTTTGCTTGCGTTTTGCGATCTGGTCACACGATTTTCCATGAATTTAACAATAGGCTTACTCCATTTTATTCTACTGGACATGGAATCTCTTATTTATTTCCCAAATCCTCATTTACGTCTGTCACAGGGGATACGTTTGATTCCATGTTTGATGTATTTACAAGTAGGCTATATTCGCATCATTTACTGTGGTAAAGTAGAAAACGGAGTAGGACAGATACATTTTACTTCAAACTTTACTTTATTTAACACAGTTTGTGCTTGCTATTTGACTTGGTCAAGTTTATGTGTATAGCGCATTCCACGCCGGAGATTTTTAGTTTCGCTTTCTCTCACAGCGCATAATCAAACAAAGCCTAAGTTCTTGACCCTGCGGAAGATAATTTCGTTCTTCACATTTTACTACAAGCAGCCGATCAGTTTTGGAACATCGGGAGAAAACATGAAGATATTAGAAAACGATGCGTCTTTCCTGCTCGTGTCATCCCTTTCAGCGCAAAGGCATATGACGCACGTCAATGGGGAAATATAAACACATTTTTTCTTTAACTAATATTTAACTTATATTATTTATATTTCGATTATTTACAGATATTTATGTCAGCTGTAGTATGTTGTTTCACTGACCGAAGTAGGCCTACTAAAATAAACACGCATGTTTGAGCCTTATATTTTTTATTTTCAAAATGTAGGCTATTTAATTGAGGTACTCAATCTCAATTAAACTGAGTACCTCAATTAAATAGCCTACATTTTGAAAATAAAAAATATAAACGAGTAATATATTTAACAAATATATAATGAATTTATATATATAATATAGCCAAAAATATATATATATATGGGCCTAGGCGTGTGTGCGTGTGTATCCACCACCGCACAGTTGCACTGCCATGTTATATTTCGTTCTCCCTTCTCTTTTTTTCTTTAATATGAAATGCTGTTTGAATTTCCAAGATAGAAACGCATTCTTGCCCTGGCTCTGTAGTTCTGGCTCCATCTCTACCTCTAGCTCCCGCTGCTCCTCTTCCGACTGATCACGCAAACCGTGCATTTTTTCGTTTTCATATTAGGGCGTTCTGAGAAATGCATTGAGTTGCCTTAATTTATTTAGAGAGTAAATAAACTCATGAAACAGAAAAGTATCGTTAATGTTATCCACTGATTTCAACAATGTACTACTGTATTCTAAATATCAACTATTTAAATTGTAACTGTAACTGAATACAGTTACTCATAATATGTATTCTGAATACGTGATGCCGGTACATGTATTCCGTTACTGCCCAACCCTGAACACGACCTATTAACCCTCAGAGCCCGACGGCATCGCCCACGACGTCACACGGCACCTCCGATAAATATCTATATTTCATGAAACTTTTATCGATTTTCTTACCGTTTTTTCCAGCAGAAAGCTAACGAGCTAGCCATCACGGGGGTGTCTTTGGTGTCTTTGTAGCCTTTACAGAAGGTTTTCTATCCAGCCTGGAACATATGCATCTTTTTGGAGTTGTTCAGCAATAAATCAAAACGCTTACATCCAAGATATATCCACTTGATGTCCATAATTTATACATTTTCCGTCATTTTTGCCGCTAGCGCGATGCTAGCTGCCATTTTGGATGAGGGTTTGACCAATGACAGGCTGATCCGTCATCCACATTGGTGTGCGTCATTACGCATGAACCACAGCTCTGTTATTGTGGAGAGATAGAGACTCACGGCTAGTATTGAGGAGATAGAGAGAGAGACGCGCTGCAGTTTTGAGTAGTTTTGTGGAGAAAGTTTGAGGAGAAGTTCCTGATAGGAACTGTTTTGAGGCTTGGCACCAGTAAATATCCAAAATCCAAAGAGGCCAAAAGCGCCTGGACTTTTTTGGAAAAATGTAAATAGTTTTGGTTCTGTATAAGTTATCATGTTTATTCCTGAGTTCCAGGACTCCAAAGACTTGAACAAACTGTTTTCCAGAGGAAATATGCTTAGCTTTTATTTATTTGTGTGTGTTTTCAATAAATATTTGAGTGATTCAATTTCCGTTTTATGTTTTCATTTGTCTTTATGGTCCCATAACTTATTTTACATTCAGGTGACATCAATGCAACACAAATATACTGACAGTGCAACTTGTCTTGAAAAAAAAGAGGTGTGTCAATTGTCTGTGCACAACAGGGTTGATGTTTTACAAGCTTTTTTAGTACATAACACCAGGCGGAAAATTAATTGTAAAAATACCCTTAGGTCTTAAAGGGTTAAAGCACTAAGACATGGGAACAGTATAGCTAACATTCACATTTGAATATTTATCGCAAGTCATATCCTCATCGCAATTTAAACAATGTTATCGCACATCGCAACTTTTCCTCATATCGTGCAGCCCTACTCTGTAGCTTTTTTTGTTCATTCGATCTTTGAATCTTCCATTGTTTCGGAGATCCTCCACGATACCCTTGTCTCCCTGAGGACAGCCCGAGAGATTAATTGATTCCAGAACTATTATTTGTCATCATTACCCTCCATTTCCTGTTGCCATTGCCCCTTTGTCTCCAGATGAGTGTGGAATTACTGCTTGAGAGGGCCGTTTTGCAGTGCTTTTTTTCGTATTGGCCTGTTATGTAGGGAGCTAATGGCGTGTAGAATCAATTCCTGCTTGGCCCCGGTCCCTCGCTGGAAGCTGGATAGAAGTTTTGCGGACGCCTCTTTCGTTTAGGGCACGGGGATGTGTTTCGGATTTCGTTTCGGGTTGAAAAACAACGTTTTAAGGGGGTGCAGGGAGGGCAGAAAACAAGTTTCTGGATTTAGACGGACTGTTCGTCTGCAAACTTGTGGTGAATGTATTCGTTTCAGACCACAGGTTTGAACTAAAGGTGAAAGAATCCGAAAGTCGTTTCCAAATTGCTGTAGACCAGAACGTTTCACACCGAGGCTCGTGGTGGTGTTGTTTTTCCACTGCCAGAGTTCATGGAGTCGTACAGTCTTTTGGAAACAAACAGGAGGGAAAGTTGGTTGAACTTCAGCAGGCGTGGGGCAATTGCTTCGCATCAGATTTCACACTGTTGAGCCTTCGCCACGTTTGCTTGTAACAGTGGGGCTTTATTATTGTAATTTGATTAATGGCAAAGTCTTTGTCGGAGCCTCCCTCAATAGCGCCATTGTGTCAATGGACCAGAAGTGACTTCCCCCTCCTGCTGGGTCTTGAAAACTGCTGAAACCGTCTCTCTTTGGAGGGGAAAATAATTTGACAGGCCCCTCTGAGGACTCCCATAATGCCCCCCGTGGGCCCGGCTGCTTGTTCTCACTCGTGTGAGTGATGAAAGAGTGGAGCGCTAAGAATCAGCCCTCATTGTCTTGCCATAATCAATTACCGTACGGCAAACGCTCCCTCTAGACCAGTGTCATCGCCTCCATCGAGATGAGCTGCAGTAAATATAGTCTTGTAAAACAAAATGTTTTGTTGACAGTTTTTTTGTTGTTGTTGCAATTTGCATCTGAGCCATTCGTAAAGGAACACGCCACTATTTTTGAAAATAGGCTCATTTTCCGTCTCCCCTAGAGTTAAAGAGTTGAGTTTTACCGTTTTCCAATCCATTCAGCCGATCTCCGGGTCTGCACTTTTAGCATAGCTATAATATAATATAATATAATATAATATAATATAATATAATATAATATAATATAATATAATATAATATAATATAATATAATATAATATAATATAATATAATATAATATAATATAATATAATTAATATAATATAATATAATATAATATATATGGCAAAAATATATTATATTTAATTTAAATTACATTTAATATAAATATATATATATATATATATATATATATATATATATATATATATATATATATATATATAAATATAAATATAAATATAAATATAAATATAAATATAAATATAAATATATATATATTAGGGCTGTCAAAAGATTAATCGCGATTAATCGCATCCAAAATAAAAGTTTGTGTTTACATAATATGTGTGTGTACTCTGTTAATTATTATTTATATATAAATACACACACAAGCATGTATATATTTAAGAAAAATATATTATTTTTATATATAAAACATTTATATATTTATATATATATATATATATATATTATAGATAAATGTATATACAGTATATACATGCAAATATTTCTTAAATAAATACATGAATGTGTGTGTATTTGTATATAAATAATAATTAACAGAGTACACACACATATATTATGTAAACACAAACTTTTATTTTGGATGCGATTGATCGTGATTAATCTTTTGACAGCCCTAATATATATATATATATATATATATATATATATGGCAAAAATATATTATATTTAATTTAAATTACATTTAATATATATATATATATATATATATATATATATATATATATATATATATATATATATATATATATATATATATATATATATATATATATATATATATATATATATATATATATATATATATATATATATATATATTTAAATGTAATTTAAATTAAATATAATATATTTTTGCCATATATATATATATATATATAAATTAAATGTACATTATATGAATGTGTATGTGTGTTTATATATATATAATATCTTATTATTATTATTATTATTATTATTATTATTATAAGTTATATATATATATATATCTTTGTATTTGGTTTATTTGTCCTTATTTCTTGAGACTTATTCAGAAAACTTTAGTGTTTTTAAATTATGTATAAATAAACAATATATATTATATATAAATATATATATACAATTTTTAATAGAAAAAATAATTTTAATATATAATTGGAACATGTCATACATTACAATTTCATGTTTACTTTAGAATGTTTATTTCTGTATAATTCTGTTCAGACAACGTCAGTGTTTTCTGTAGCTGGGTTTAAGATAAATTATGTCCATATCAGAAAATGATGGAAATGATAAAGGAGCTTAAAGGCCTGAGGTGGGATTTTTATATATTCAGGGTTTTCATACATACCTATTGTTGTTCTGACGCTTTCTGAAAATGTAATTAAATATATTATGCGTTGAAATACCCCTTGAGGCCGAGATCCCCCATAAGGTAACTGAATTATCTGATTGGGTCGGCGGTTGAGGCAAGGCTTTGTATAATTTATAATCCGTCAGCTGTTTGAAAATAAATGTCCATTTCTGACAAAAATGGATGCTATTTTAGTGCCTAAAGAAGGAAAATGTGCTTTGTGAGTTTATTGTGTGCCTGATGTTGTGTCTGTCTTCAACAATTAAGTAAATAGTTAAATGAAATCAAACTGAAGCTCATGAATTACCCATAAGGTAATTGAATTAGATGATTGGGTCCAATCAATATATCGTCCTTGATTCTGAATGTATTGTGTTCTCGGTGTGACCAGTAGGTGTGGAAATGGATTGTGGGATTTGTGTGCCCTCTGGGATGCTCAATTTCCATGTTTTATGAGGTAGAAATGCACTCCTGAGGGAGGAACCCCAATCCACCCAGATGAGCCCCACTTTTATTGCTGTGAAGCGGCCCACCTGTCATGCACACGGGTCTTATGGAGATGGATTACATGTGCCGCTTCTCTCTGTAATCTTGAGTCACAGCGTGAGGTTAAGTGTCCTAACATGCTAATGCCTCACAGAAAGGGACGGGGCGGGAACAATGTGATTGGCTGAGGAGTGTGAAGAAGTGAGGAGCAGCTATTGATTACCTGTTGAGAGCTAATGAGCACTTTGTTTGAGGTCTAACTTTGCTTTCAGCATTAGAAACCCTCAACGCACCTGATGCTTGCGAGTGTTTGTTCACGGAGCAAATTCTGATTGATCTGAAGCGTTTGAAAGCGCCAGGTAGAAATGAAAAGAGAAGTTGCCTTTGGAAGATGAAAAGACAAAGAGGAAAACACAGATGAAAGCACACACTCTCTAATTCTGATTCCAGTTGGTTTACGTGAATGTAAAGTGAAGGGAGGAAATACAATTGAAGCTGCGGAAGGTGTGTGTGTGTGTGTGTGTGTGTGTGTGTGTGTGTGTGTGTGTGTGTGTGTGTGTGTGTGTGTGTGTGTGTGTGTGTGTGTGTGTGTGTGTGTGTGTGTGTGTGTGTGTGTGTGTGTGTGTGTGTGTGTGTGTGTGTGTGTGTGTGTGTGTGTGTGTGTGTGTGTGTGTGTGTGTGTGTGTGCAAAGCTACTAGAATATAAATACGATGGCTTTTGTTCTTTAGCGGTCAAGAAGGAATGACCACCAGCGTCCGACAGTAAGGTCAGTGGGAATCGGGATGTTTTAATGTATGTAATTCAATGCTGTCAAAGCTTAAATGTGACTCAAACGTTCTCCATTATAGTTTAATGTGCAGAGATAACTAAATGAGCCGCTTTATGGATTCTTTCTGAAACATTGAGCCTCATTCACTAATTTTATGTGTTTCACATGCTTTCGTGCGCAGAAAGATTCTCCCACTGGATTAAAGCAAAGTGTGCCGTTCTCAAAACCAGTTAAAACACAATAAATATGTTTAATACAGGCCTGGACTATATTTAATCGTGTTAATGCATTCGACGTGCAATATTTCCATAGTTTTATTTTATTCTGGTTTACTTCAAAAATAATACTTTTTTGTCATTTTAATGATATATATTTTATCATGTAAAATAAGCTTCCTTTTTTTTCTACTGGGAGTATATGATTTATTTATTTTTTGTTTTTGTCAGGTCATGTTTTTTTCTCTTAGAAATAATATTTTCATTTCTAATAAAAGTATGTGCCAAATTTTAATTTGCATGTTGGGTGCATGTTATATCGTCCATCATATCGGTATTGGCTGATATATGTTTTATAGTGTTATCATTATCACATTTTTCTTTTTAATAATGCATATCACGTAAAATTACTTTTTTTGTTTCTACTGGGATTATGTGATTTTTTTTTTATTTTATTATTATTATTTTTTCATGTTTTTTTTCTTAGAAATAATATCTCCATTTCTAAAAAGGAATAATAAAAAAAGGTTGTTTTTAAAGCCCTTTGCAGTATGTGATTTTAATTTTATTTATTTATTTTGGGGGTGCACGATATAGCGTCCACCATATCGGTACCGGTCGATATATGTTAATTTTTGATGTTATCGTTTTTGGCCCAATAAGACAATTTGCCTGATACATTAAAGCCAATGAATATTGTATTATTTCCTTCAGCTGAGACGCTTCAGAAATGTAACGGAGGTCAGCTAGTAGTCGCTGTGTGAGTAAACCTCACTCCTCTGATCTCAAGAGACGCTCTAGTGACTGACGCTAGAGGTTGTAGCCTTTAGCCTCCTTATTAGAGCGTCCGACTCTCATGCAGACGGACCCGGAAAATATGGTTCAGTGCAGCATGTGCTGCTCATTTAGGCTACATAACATTATAATGAGAACTAGAGGTCGACCGATAGTGGATTTTACTGATACCGATAACTAGGTTGGACCGCACTTGCCAATAACCGATTAATCGACCGATAGTTTTTAAAATGGATACTGGATAAAAAAAAACATAATTAAAACAGTGCTGAACTTTGAAAATGTGCTAAATTAAAAACATATAAATATGAATATTAAAATGAGAAGTTCTAACATTTAAACATTAAAATATTACAGGTCAAATTTGTTTCTTTACCTACCTAGAAACATGCATGTACATTTCATAGGTAACACTATGCAAGTCCCTATGCATCAAGGATGTATTAGCTTACATGAACTATATGCATAATGCATACATTTTTACAGCATGTATTAATATGAGCAATACAATTGTACCTTCATGTATCATTCATGTTAGTTCATAGTGCATTAACCAAGGTTAACAGATAAAAATTCAAACAATTTAATGTTGAAATTAACATACTAATAATGAACAATACTTCCACAGCATTTATTAACCTTAGTCAATGTTACAAATGGGATTGTAGTGTTACCATTTCATTCAAATCCAAACAGTCTGCTTTTTTAGAAGGCAATTATATAATAAAAAACAAATGGATTTCTGCTTTGTTTATGTTTCAGTCGGCAGCATGATGATACAGTTTGCGGTCTCACATCATACATTTTATAAATGCAACATTTGGGTCGGACTTGCGTGTGTTTTTATCACATTGTTTTAACTGTTTGAGGTAACGTTACTGCTATTAGCGTCCTTTCAGCCTCGTCGACAAACATACACACTGCTGTTCTTTACCTGTTAATGCAGCATCTAGTCAAGAAATGAATGACTTTATAATGATTTGGCAACAAGTACTGTAGTGCTCTGTATTCATACCGTTTCGCAGGCGTGTTTTAAACATCTGAAGTGTCAGCGCTCTCTGTGCAGTGTGTGTTCTCCGGTCAGTGCGCAGCCTCACATGCTAATGTAAACAACACACCTGAGGGTTTTTTTTCGCCTCTAGAGGCCGCTCTCGTGCTATATCATGCCAGCAGACCCTTCTCAGAGCTCTTGTACAGTTTAATAACAGCGCACACGTCTCAGCCGCTCCAGCAACGGACGCAACACGGAAAACTATCGGTGAGGAGTTTTACCGATAACCGATTGTTCCACCAATCAACTATCAGTGCCGATTAATCGGCAAAACCCATGAATCCGTCGACCTCTAATGAGAACATCATAATTGTGTGCTTGAGTGATGGCTTTTACAACCTTTTTACTAACAAGCATGTAGTTATTTTTTTATTTTATTTTTATTTTTTTATATATAATTCTCAGTTAATATCAGACAAATACAAATATGGGAAATATATTGACTATTAAAGTCTAACATCACAAATTCAAGTCAATTAGACTATTACTCATTTTGAATCATATAGCACAAACACATATATATATATATGTATGTATGTATATGTATGTATGTATGTATGTGTGTGTGTGTGTGTGTGTGTGTGTGTGTGTGAGTGTGTGTGATATGTTTTTGTATAGGTGCTATAGGCCTATAAGCTATGTTACAAAGAAAAAACTGATTTTTATTCATTAATATCACAAGGACAAAAAAAATTATATAACAACTCAATAGAGAAAAATAAAATACAGTTGATTAAAAATGAGTAATAGTCTAATTGACTTGAATTTGTGATGTTAGACTTGAATAGTCAATATATTTCCCATATTTGTATATGTCTGATATTAACTGAGAATTATATATTAAAAAATAAAAATAACTTCGTGCTTGTTAGTAAAAGGTTGTGAACTAGTGTTCAATACGGTGACAAGTCATGTGGCAAAAGAACGAATGACTCAAATGTCAAACCCGAAAGACTCGAAAGAACTAATCTTTTCTGTTTCCGCTACTGACAGCATAGACTCTATGGGACTGACAGGAAGAATGAAAGACTCAAACCCGAACTCGAGACTCGAAAGATGAACTAATCATTTTTGTTGTTTCCAGTACAGATTCAGCGTAATGCGCATGCGCGGTTTGAACACAAAATGAACGAATCGCTCTCTGAGACAACTCGGTAGTCCCGAGTCATATTAAAGATTCGTTCAAAATGAACGGCACATCACTACTTTTAATGGCGAGACTTTGTATTGGCCAAATTTTTAATATCGGTGCATCCCTAAATGTATTTATTTGGTGTGTATGTGTGGTGTTAGAATAAGTTGTGTATATGAGCATAATATGATTTCTGCATGAAAATGCCACTAGAGGCACCTTTTAAATTCTGCTAATTGATGAATTGTCTACTTTTGTAGTTAATTTTCTTGGCTCTGTAATTGTTAGCAGGCTGTGGATGTTAATGGCCACAGACCCACGATGGACCCTCGAGACTGCGAATGGGCAAATCCTCGCCTGTAACGCCAGCTCAAGCGTCACCGTGCTTCCTTTCACGCTCATCTACGCTTCGCCACCATCTCTCGGCCTCTTAAGCGTGGCACTCATGCACATTCCCACAATGCAACAAGCTGTAAAACGGAAGCTTGTCACGGTCTGTTAAACGGAGAAAGGAAATACGTGACACTTAAACCGATTTCCTTAATTTTGTTTTTGTATCTCTGCCGCTTTTCCTTCCCAGCCGTTCTAGGCCACTTCTCGTTCTCTTCAGTCTTTGTGTGTGTCAGTATCTCTCTCTTCTCCTCTCATTCACTAGTATGCCATTTCCCTGGAGAGCCCTTGCCCCTTTCTGAGAGGTCTCGCTGACTGAGGCGGTTTTGAAGTGGCTTTTCCTCAAAGTGTGCAGACTAAGGCTAACAGCTTATACTTATCAACCCAACAGCCTCATTTTCTGGCTGTCCCGGGGCTTCTGGGTCAAGGATGCATCACTGTTGCCCTCCAACAGCAATTTTGGACTCCATCCGATTACTCACAGCCAGCCTGTGACAAACATCCAAAACCACAAACGGGGGCACATTTGGCCACGTTAGTCCAAATGTTTTCCAGCTGGCTTCTTTACAGTTAGCATGCAACTGTGGCTTTCCTATGCGTTGCATGGGCTTATTTTAGATTGAGAAGTTTGCATGGCAAGTTTTAGTGGTGCCAAACTGTGACTCCTTTAGTGTTGGAGCTCGTTGTAAAGGCTTCATTGTTTAATGTTAGAAATGAAATTGAGCCAATTATATATCGTCATTAAAGTAGCTAATCTGTGAATGGTTTTATGACATAAATGTAATTATGTGCTGTTTGGATCTGTTTCTCAGGTACCATTTTTATGAAGACATATTTTTAGTACCAAATTAGCCAGCATGACAAACAAGCATCTTCCGTCTCGGATTATGTATTTGGTGCTTTGTGTCGAACAGGAGAGGCTTGTCATTTCCTGCGTAATTAAAGTACGAAGCGGCTTGCTACGTTACGCGAAGTCTTGCCGTAATTGTTTTCGCACAACACCACCGGTGCAGATAATTGGCCATTAGTGCTGTCTGAACAATGCGGGTTGGTGGCTGAACACTGTTATGTTTTTTAATTATACGTCACTGTGATCGTCAAGCAATTATGTTGGTTTATAAGTTTTCCCTGAGGTATTTTTGCTTGGCGGAAAGGTGAGGGTCCAGAATGAAAATCACTTATCCAACAAAAGAACATGATGGAGCTGTAATCTTGTGTTTTTGAGAGCATAATTTCTAAATTTATGTTGGTTTATTATTGCATGCAATTGGTGTTGATTTGAAGACCTGGTCCCGTATTCATAAAGATTGTCCTCTCAGAAAACTCATCATTTAGCTTAAAAACTTTTACTTAGGAGTCTTAGCTTAAGAGCTATTCGGGACCGATCTGAGAGCAACTCTGAGCAAGGAAAATACAAAAACTTTTATCTTAGTGAAGAGGCGGGGCTAACCCCGTTGCTACGTATGACACAGTCTTTTGAAGACTGTGATTGGTTGGTTGTCCAAAAAGGGGAAAAAAGGAGCGCTTTTAAGTATAGGGTCTATTCTAAGCCTTCACTTTGAAATTACAAGGGCAAATTGTCCTATTTTACCGTTCTCACTCTCTCACACACACACACACACACACACACACACACACACACACACACACACACACACGCATGTTTGTTTTTGTGAAATATGAGGACATTCCATAGGCGTAATGGTTTTTATGCCGTACAAACCGTATTTTCTATCCCCTTACACTGCCCCTGCCCCTAAACCTACCCATCACACACACACACACACACACACACACACACACACACACACACACACACACACACACACACACACACACACACACACACACACACACACACACACACACACACACACACACACTTCCCCTGCCCCTAAACCTACCCATCACAGGAAACTGCACAGTTCACTTTCTGTGAAAAAAAACTCATTCTGTGTGATTTATAAGCATTTTGAAAAGTGAGGACATGGGGAACGTCCTCATATTTCACTCTCTTTTTGTAATACCCATGTCATAGCCATGTCATTATACACATTAGTGTCCTGATATTTCACAAAAACATGCCCACACTCACACATTATATATATGTATATAAATCCTTTTATCATTTACCATGCTGTTAATTTTCTATAAGGTATTTGATTGGCTTAGAATTGTTCCACTTTTTCCAATTACACTGATTGCTGACCTGTCTATTTAATTGGTGGTTTGAAAGTTGGGTTTAATGCAACAAACATGATCCCTGCACAATCTAATCTATAGCGTCTTAAGTCACTGTCATCCATTTTCTCCGCTGCTAAAGAAACTCTTAAGCCTCATAAAAGTCCTTGTCCGTGCTCCTAACAAATTTGATCTTAAGACCTCTTTTAAGGGTTAAGATGCTTTCTCAATTACTTTTTTCTTTACTAGAATTATTTAGTTAATTTTAAGAGTAAACACCCACATTTCAAAGAATTTTCTTAGAATTTTGTCCCTAGGAGCTACTCTTTGCATTAAGATTCTTTATGAATACGGGCCCTGATTTTCAGTTGGACATGCTACTCTCAGATAGTCTGTAAATCCTGTAACGCTTTCTTCTCTCTGTCCTCAGGTTCTGACATTCAAGGCTTCACCCCGTTCAGGTTCTCGGTTGAACCCGTCGACACGCTGGCCGTTCGCGGCCTCCCCGCCGTTCTCAACTGCTCTGCCGATAGCGACGCTCCGGTGAGGGTGGAATGGAAGAAAGATGGGACGTTCCTGAACCTGGTGGCGGACGACCGGAAGCGTCAGCTGGCGGACGGCTCTTTGCTCATCAGTACGGTGGTCCACTCCAAACACAATAAGCCTGATGAGGGGGTGTACCAGTGTGTGGCCACCATCGACAATCTGGGTACCATCAGCAGCCGAACCGCACGACTCACAGTGGCAGGTATGAAAATGAAGTTCACCTCTTAACCCTGTAAAGCTGTTTCATATTTGATAGACACATTGCAGCGGCCTCTAAATGATCAATGTAATCTCAACTTTGCTGGAAAACCTGTTGCACAATCTACATGCCCTGTCGTCTGATTGGTAGTTTAGGTTGTTTGAACGTCGTGGTTCGCATGTCACGCGATATTGAAGAAAAGTGTGATATGCAATTATAATGTGATAATGTACAAAACAGAAATTGAATTGTAAAATGTAAAAATTCAACTGCTACGTCCTCCCTGTATGAATTAAATAAACACTGATTCTTATTAAAGGGTTAGTTCACCCAAAAATGAGAATTAGCCCATGATTTACTCATCTTACACGTGTATATGACTCTTCTTTCAGACGAATACAATCAGAGTTACATTAAAAAATCTACTGGCTCTTCCAGCGCGTGCGCTTCAGGCTACTTCCGCTCACACTAGCGTTATCAATCGTTTTCCAAAAGTTTCTTGTCCACACTGAAACACCGGCTAAATTCACCTCACTGTGCATGTGTTAAACCTCATAAGCTCACCAAGATGACAGACAGAACAAGAAATGATCAGTTTATGTGTGATAAACTGATAATGTCTTGTTCTGTCTGTCATCTCGGTGAGCTTTTCTTCTTTCTTCTGGCAGGATCATTTTATTAAGCAAAATAACTCCCCTTTCACTGATGCCTCCAGGATCGCACTCACTCACTCAATTATATGTTTGGTCTAAAACGCAACTGCTTTGCCACAGGACCGCAATTGCGAGTACATTTTGTGTCATCTTCGCAGGACTGTGATATGAAGAGTGCGTGAAGTAAAATTTTGTATGCATAGCACATAACGGGCACAATAGCTGTATAAACATGAATACCTATTGGTGCAATATGCGTCACGTGACCAAGGCCGGATTAACATAAGGGCTAGGTGGGGCTGAAGCCCAATGGCCCGAGCACGGAGGGGGCCCTTGATTGGCAGAGGAAATGATTGACAGTCGATCGGGAGCACCTAAACTTTTCCTGGTGGGCCGCTCGCCAAACCCCAGCACGCCCCACATATCAAGCACTGTTATTTAGGCTACTGGAGTGATGCAAGTGCTTGGAACATCAAAAGCCAGGAGAAGAAACGGTGCTACCTGATTAAATGAGAGCAGCTGGATCGTCTCACGCACAGCGCTGACGGACTCGTTCGTCGCTTTCGCCACTCTATTGAAGTCATAACGGGCGCCAGGCAGTCGCTTTATCCATTTGAATTTGATACAAGCACATCATGTGTACAGTAAAGGCTCTGTGGCGAAACTAGCTGAACCAGACTGAAGAGCTCCGACCATGTAAACTGAAGTGTTGAGGTAAACTAGGCTGCCTACATGAGGTCCCGAGGTCCGTATTTTTCCGAGGTGTACATAATAATTGTTGTGAAATAATTGACTAATAGAGTATTAACACTAATGTTAGAAATGTTAAACAATGAAAAGGCTATCAGCCAGAGCTCAGCTTTAGGAGGGGAAGAGACAGGGCAAGAGAAGGAGACTGAGAGAAAAAAGAGTGAAATGAGAGAGTGAGGAGAGAGCAGGTATGACAGATAATCTACTGACAACTAACATGGTTTTGAAGGTTTTTTTTTTTTTTTTTAGCCTTTTAACATCTTAAAATGCACATATAGATCAGAGAAATCAAAATTTTCTTGGCGGACCATGCCCTGTTCAATTTATGGAAAAATTGTTGAAAGTTCCCCTGCCGATGGAAAGACTAACGCGACCAGGTCCGCTCGTCATGACGTCACGAACGCAACTTGAGTTTCGCTTTCAACATTCAACACTTTTCCACAGAAGGCGGTCGGCCGAAAGTTTACTTTATAAAGTTTTAAATATGGATATTTTCGTCGATTCGCTTCAGAAGGCCTTTATTAACAGCCCGAAGCCGCGTGGAGCAGTTATATGATGGACAGATGCACTTTTTATGGACTTCAAAAACAGAGCAACTATTACTGCCATTATAAAGCTTGGATTAGCCTGGACTTTTGTAATATAACTCCGATTTTATTCGTCTGAAAGAAGAATGTCATATACACCTAGGATGACTTGAGGGTGAGTAAATCATGGGCTAATTTTCATTTTTGGGTGAACTATCCCTTTAAGGCAGTTGCATGTTCAACAGTTGTTTTCTTTGGCCTCATATCTGGAGTTAATGCATTTATGCTGTTAATGTGTTGCCTGGAATATTTATATAGGCCTACTTAATATTAAAATGGAATATTCAGACAGTATATACTCATTGTATCTGTGCTTTTGAATTATTTCTGTGGTAGAAAACGTTGTGGCACCAAGATCGGCTACTATGGGGGCCCTTGGGTTTGTTATAGCCCCAGGGCCCTACATGTTCTTAATCCGGGCCTGCACGACTAAACATGTGTCATTGTTTTCAAATAGCTCCATTTTCATAGTCCACACTATGATGCGAAGACGTCCTCTTTGTTAAAACGCCGTCTCAGTGTGGACGGAAGGCCAAAACAGAGAGAAAAATATACGTTTTCAAAGGAAAAAACGTATTTTAGTGTGGACATGGCCTCAGATGATCAATGCAATCCGCCACAGTTCTAATCGCAAGAAAGCGTGTCAAAATGACAATTCCCAAATTGTAAATGTTTAGCTAATCTAAAAATGTAAATTCTGCATTTGCTCACTCTTGTGTTGTTTTCGCGCGTTGTTAACTACAGTATGTGCGTCGTGGTAAATCTGCTGATCATATAAAGCCACTGTGTCTCTTCAGAAGACTGGGATTTGGATTAGACACTCGATTAGGTATTTTTACGATGCTTTTTTTTTATCTTTGAAGTTTGAGAGGAATGGACTTTAAAGGGAGGGACAGAAATCCCTCAGGTTTTATAAAGAATATCTTAATTTGTGTTTAGAAGTTAAACGTACCTCATGTCGTTTCATGAAGACAGAGTTTACATTTGTGGGTGAATTATACCTTATAAATACAGCAAGTTGAGCCTTGGATAAAACAAATCTATCGACACATATCGTCACATTTTTATATCGCGATATATCGATTAACGATATATATCGTTACACCACTAATGAATATCAATAGAGTCCATTGGGCACGCATGATTCTGTCAGAGTTCAGATCTGGGATCAGTCGTGGGTTTTCCTCTACAGAAGTCGCTGTAGTCCAGCTTCACACTCGGCTATGAATCTAACAGCAGGATTAGAGTGTGTTTGAACAGCAGGGTTAGATATCAGCCGGGCCTTCACAGTTTGCTCTGACTGGAACCTCCATTTCCTCTAAAGACGCCCAGCAGAGTTTTCCACTGTTTGCTGGTTTTACTTCTTGAGCAAGCGGAAAGAACCTGACTTAATATAATATGTGTGTGTGTGTGTGGCATGGCAGAATATGCTTTTAGACCTCAAAGGATGCTCTTGTGGTTGCTCTCTGAAGATTTAAACGGTTCATTTAAGCATCAGCTTTGCCTCAGATGGTTCTCCTGAAGTTCCTTAGAAGAGAAATAGTGTATAGTTGTCATAGAATAAGAGAATAGACCGTCGAAATTGTGGAGCAGCTCAGATTAATTGCTTGTTTAAAAAGTTCTTATTGAGATCTGTGTCTGTTGATTGCAGACTTCTTTATTTAATATCATTGCTGTCTGTGAGGAACAAGTTTAGTAGGGTAAATGGTGTGTGCTCGGGCTCTTTTTGCACCGTGTTTGAATGTAATTTACAGGCTATAAACTTCATATGATTCTGCAGTTCTGTGCCGTATTGATCCGTGCTGTAGTGTAATGTATCGATCTGTGCGCATGCCGGCAGTTCTGTATCAGTAGAATCTGCAGAGCTTTCTGTTCTGTGTAAAACTCTGGATTGTAAACTATGTTGCAAGAAAAGACTACAGTATGTTATTGTGTTGCTGAGTACAGCAGTATTGTTTGATAGAAGCCTCTGATTGGTTCTCTGTTCACTGGGGCGTGGCCAAACCCTGATCCATTAGTATTACAACCAACTTTGAATACAAAACAAAGAGAAATATATATATTTTTTGCTTGTCAAGGGGAAATTTGTTTAGTAGGTGAGAAACATGCACATTTTCTCAAAAGTGGGATCGTTTTTGTTCTATGATAATTAAAGGGATAGGTCACCCAAAAATGAAAATTGTCGTTAGTTATTCACCCTCATGTCATTCCAAACGAAAGACTTTCGTTCATCTTCAGAACACAAATGAAGATCTTTTTGATGAAATCTGAGAGATTTCTGTCCCTCCATTGACAGCTACCATAAAGAGATCATAAAACTAATCCATATGAATTTGAGCGGTTTAGTCCAAATTTTCTGAAGAGACTCGATCGCTTTATCGATTCTTCAATTAAATTTATATATATTTGAGTCTTATTTTAATATTAAATATCCCATTTCCCTATTTACGTCATATTACAGAAATGAATACTATTTTGCATTTTAAAAGTTCTCGTGTTAAACCAAACCTCTATGATTTTCTTTCTTTCGTATTTTGAAAGAGGCGTTTTATGAAGAATGCTGCTCTTTCTTTACAAAGAAGAACGACTTCTTTCGTTTCAAACATGGCAACAAACAAAAAAACACCATACAACAACTTAAAAGTATGATTTACTGATAATCAGGGCTTGACTTTAACGGTGAGGTGTGTAGTATTGACAGGTTGAAATGGGTACTGCGGTCCAAATTCTAAATATTAGAGAGCGTTGTTTCCTGCCCCCTCCTCCCACAACTTGAGGACACACTACAGGAGCAAAATTAAAGACACACTGCAAGTTGATGAGCTGATTTTTCCGTGTTTTAATATGCTCTCGTTCATAGAGATTTTAGATAGATGCTGAGGCTTTTTAGGTCGGGTAGAATCTGCGATCTCTGACCCAGTTTGTTTGCTGGCTTCCATGGTAACATTTCCTCCAACTGGCAACCTGTGGTGTTGAAATGCTATTGGATAAACTGGCGGTGTGTGTCATTGCACAGACCAAAACAAAAACAGACATTCCCACACACATTTCAAAGTAGAATAACTGTCTGTAGCTGTAGAAACAAGTAGGTGAATTTAGCATGTTTCCTACATATCTGCAAACATATTATGATATTTTTATGTAAAGTGAAAAACGTACATACAGCACCTTTTAACTTTTATGCTCACTAGTCACAATGGCTAGTGGTTTTCCAAAGTTACTCGCCACTCAGCATTTTCACTGGCCACAATTTTGACATTGATACCATGAGGAAAAACTGCCATATAGATATTTATAGTATGATCTCATAATTTGTCAGCAGGTTTATTAGGCTGCTGTCACTTTAAGAGCTGACGCATGGATCCATTATGTAGCGTTCACACCGGACGTGAATAATTTGTGCTATTCGCGCGAAGTTGGACGCTTGAACATTTTGAGTTTACTCGCTTCATTCGCGCGTGACATTCACTTCACAAAAGATGCGAATTCGCGTCATGGGAGGGGCTTCTGCCAGCCGGCTCGTCTCATTGAGAAATGGCTGACATGGGCTATGTTTACATGTCTTTTTTGTTAAAATCTACTGTTAATGCGTGACAACGTAGTTTTAAGACTTTTTAGGCGATAATGTAGTTGTTTAAAGCTCAAATCTGTGGTTTATTTATAAAAAGAGCGCCTATTGAACATTTTATCTGGCGTTTTCGGAGTTGTGAGCTCCAGTGGATCAGCGGCGCTCATTAACCCCGACGAGGGCAGCCTTTCCTCGGCTAGTCCTTCTGCGGCTGGCTCTGATGTCTCTGTGGCGTCTCCAGCTATAATTCGTCTTTTGTAGATGTAACGGCCGATCTTTGGTCTCATGGATCTATAATTTGTTCCCTGGTAAATCGTTTAGGCTGAGGTCAAAGTGAAGTTTCATAACTTTTTTATTTTGAGGCTATTTAACTTTGCATTACCGTTGTAGCCGACTAGCACTGACTTTGAATGTTTGACTGAATTGTTTTCTTTATTTCATGTATAGCTTATTATACCTTTTACTTATAATTTTGTATTATTGATCATACATATACTTGCATTTAACAAAAAGAGACTGGGTTGTGTTTCATGTCATTTAATGTTATCACAGTGATAATCATATTGTCTGAACCAGATATTAATATACAGATTTTCTCCTCATTTAATATCAACTCGCGTTCAACTCGGGTGATTCGCGCGAATCGCGTTATTTGCGCCCCCTCATTCGCGCGAATCGCACCGAAGAATGTCTATTTGCGTCTTTGCATTGACTTAACATGTAAATCACTCGCGCGAGCGAATGAATTGCGTCATTTGCGTCCGGTGTGAATGCACCATTACACCATTACACTGTTACACATGTGTTTTCTTTCTCAACTGTTTACGTTCACTTAAGACCTAACCGACTGTGTTTACGTGAATACTCACCAAGACCAGCATTTTGACATTATTGTGTGTGTATTTGACCGTTTAAACGCAATAAGCAGCGAAAAATAACTAAATTTAGTTAGGGCTGGGCGATAAAACGATAACGATATGTATCGCGATAGATACGTAATCGATATCAATAAAAAATTTGTTCGATCGTTTTTTTTTTTTTGTGTGTCGGAAACCAGAGGTTTGGTTGCATGAACAAAGGCACTCAATCTCTGGTAACCAAGCAACGTAGGGAGTGACAGGCTAACAGCCAATCATGTAACTGTATCACGTTTGGTTGCGCCATATCATTGTCTCGTGTTGGATTCATTCTTCAGTCACAGAACCGGCGTGGAGTGATACGTGGAAAATGAGTGCAGCAGCGAGCGAGGAAATTGTTGATGAAACAGGAAAACAAGTCAGCTCGCCAGTATTGATTTTATAAGTGTGACCGTAGTCAGACCAATGTCGTCTGCAAATTATGCAAGACTGGTAATACCACAAACTGGTTCTACCACCTTAAGCCTGGTTTATGCTTTCGTCTGGCTCCGCTGACAGCGCGCGCCTCGTTGGTTTGGGGACGTGTTTATACTCGACGCGCTCACCGTTGTGCTTTTCTTGACTTTGGCTGAATCCGAAATCGCCCCCTAAACCCTCAATCACTATTCCCCAGAGGTGGGACAAAGTCATTGTTATGCAAGTCACAAGTAAGTCTCAAGTCTTTGCCCTCGAGTCCCAAGTCAAGTCGAGTCAAAGATGAGGCAAGTCCAGAGTCGAGTCAAAAGTCAAAGCCAGCAAGTCTCAAGTCGAGTCCAAAGTCCTACCATTTTAGTTTCTGTATGTCTGTTAGATTTGTATTTATTAAAACCTATTTTTATACAATGACATTAATCAAATACAGTAAAAAACAGAAAATTTAAATTATCACAAAAAATGCTTGTATTTCAACAGCATATTGCACTAGAACAATGCACAGCAGCTTCAGTCCTGTATTGTATTGACCTCATATTGCAAAACAGTTTAACTTTCAAATAGACATGGGTCCTTTTAGGGCTAACTTAAACATGTCATCAATAAAATCCTCACTCCTCAAAATTATCACTTCTGAAAAACTGGACAAACATGATTTGAGAGAGAGAGAGAGAGAGAGAGAGAGCCCGCAAACTATCCAAATATACAATATTCAAATGTAGTCTAAACCTCAAACTGAATGTCAAAGTGCAAAATCGCTACAAATGTCATGTCAGATCAATGCAAGAACCAAATATAAGCAACTTTGATACACAGGAGCAAGACAAAAATTGCCGGTAAAGACGTGAATCATGCGCTGCTTGCGTGAACATTGTGCACTTCATTCTGAAACCTGCGCGACCTATTTAATTTGATCAGAGCCTTTGCCGTGGGATAAGTGCACGAAACTATATCACAATATTGTTTCTGTTCAATTGACAGATGCTTTGCCAGTGCAATGAAGCAAACTCCACAATAGTGATCTTTCAGGTTCAGGTTTCAAATTGGTGGGACAGATTACACTATGGCGAATATATATATATATATGAGCAGGATAATCAATTTAAAAGACTATTATTCACCTAGCTGTTGAAGTCTTCGATGCAGACAGCGTTTTAATCTTTTGTTGGTAGGCTATAAATCAAGTGTAACCTTTACTAGACGATTCGTGTGAAGTTTTCAACCCACTCCTGTACGTCCTTTACATAATCATCAGACGATCTCTTCTCTGTGAACCGCAAAGCCTCAAGATGAGCGATGAAACAATAGATGCCGGTAACGTGTGATTTTAGTATGTGATCAAATAAGAAGAAAACACTGAGCTGCTTCAATGCATTACATGCTCGTCAAAACACAAAACCGAATGTAGCTTTTGGTCGCGCTACACCGCTACTTGCTGGAAAAAGTAGTTAGCTACTGGAAAAGCTACATTGTTTTAAAAGCAACTGAGCTACTGAATAATGTAGTTAAGTTAGTAGCTTAGCTACTTGTAGTTAACTACTCCCCAACACTGCGTGGGACTACAGTGATTGGATGTCGTGACTCGTGCAGGCAGCGCGCGTGTGAAAAAATTTTCCCCCAGGTTTTCATGGGAAGTAGCAAGTCTTCTCGAGTCAAAAGGCGCAAGTCCAAGTGAAGTCATGAGTCATTGATGTTAAAGTCCAAGTCGAGTTGCAAGTCTTTGATGACTTCAGACTCGACTCGACAAAATGTACAAATTCATGACTCGAGTCCAAGTCACATGACTCGAGTCCACACCTCTGCTATTCCCCCTATTTAGTCCACTGGTACAGTTCACTTGAAGGAGTGAATGAAAACGAGTGTGTGAATTCGGACGGCTGCTGTGTGTACATCGGCTGTACACTCGTTATTGCGGTGCAAAGGGGAATAGAAGTGGAATGTCCACTGTGGTTTCGGACACAGACGGACTCAAATAATGCCCTATTTAAGTTTATAGGGGGCGATTTCGGATTCAGCCTTTGAATCTACACGGAGAGGTAATGTTACTCTGCATCAGTGCCTTATGATAAAGCATCTAAACGTAACCGTTACAAAGAAATAACGGAGGCACTGCACCTTAATGTGAAGAGATAATTAAGTGTTCATTGTGATTTTAGACTTGTGTTTATATTTGAATTATTTGAGTGTTTTCCATGGTTGTGTTGACATTTCTGCCTTTGTAACTGAGGGGATTATAATCAGAGGAAGGTTACGTTTAAAATTAAATGTAAAATAAAATTATCCTGGTCCTTATTTTAAATAGGTCATAAAAATATCAATAATTATCAATATCGACCGATATATGAAACACTTATATCGTGATACAGTTTTCAGCCATATTGCCCAGCCCTATACATTTAGTGCTGAGAGGCGGCTTTATGTGTGTGTGAGCACAAAATCAGCGGGAATGAGTAAAATAATGCGCAATCCCACAGCGAAATTCAAGCCCTGAAGCACCAACAATATTCATCCAGAGCAAATGAAGCGAGTGAGTGAGAGGAGGCGGGTTTGTGTGTCGTGTGTCTATCCTGAGGAAAATGAGTATTGGAAGCATTTTAGATATTTCAGTATCGATATGTATCGAAAACTACATTGCACTTAGTTTATTATTTCAGATGCCTACAGTTGAAAAATGTATATATTATATATAAAATCAACCCACCAAAGTGAGAGTTAATGTCAAGCCCTGCTGGTAATCATTCTCTGTGTGTGTTTGGAGCAACATGAGGGTGTCTATTTGACTACTATCCCTTTTGCAGCGATCCTACTGTATTAAAAGTGATTTCTGTCCTCTTCTTCCCCATCATGCACCATTACACAGTTTTTTCACTCCGGAATACGAGCCAGTGGAAGAAATCTGACAGAAAACAGGAAGTTTGACTTGAGGTTTTGGGAGGGAAATGTTCCGCCTGGTCTTTCAACTCTGTTTAAAGAGTTCGACACGTGTGTAGTTCACACATTCGATGGTTCCTCACCTCTCTCTGGCCTTCAGGGAAAACTCGTCTTAAAACACAAGCGTTCTCTCTTTATTCTCAAACAAAACTCTGTCTCTTTTCATTTCTCCAGTCGTCAGGTGCTTTCTCCGAGAAGTCTGTGAGATCTGGCCTCTGAAGCTGTATCAGTGGCTCCATATGCTGCTGGC